>NC_086454.1:8484981-8544981 GCF_028390025.1 Pseudophryne corroboree | reverse complement strand
GGAATTAAAATGTGCAGCATTCTAAAAATTCTCTTGGAAATAATGAATTCTGACAGTAAATGAAATATATGTAAGTAATTTAGCACTATGAACCATCCTTTCTTCCCCATACCTCCACTGTATTATAGCTCAGGCCAAGGCGCAGACTGCAGATAATAAGATGTTTACAGGAAAGGACAACTCTAAAGAAGGGAAGAAATCGCAAGAAACAAAGACAGAACCCGACCAAGTGCCGCTGTTTTGTTTGACACATTTCTGTTGTTGTTGCTGTCTCTAACGCTTACAGACAAGCTATAATTATTGCTGGAGGGTTTTAGTTACCTATCGTCTGCCATCCATGCAAATCCTCTCCACCCATCTCTGCGTGCTCATCCTACACACATCCCAGCTCGTCACGTTTCCTGACAGTGCTGCTGTTTCCCCGGTTTGCAGTTCTGTGAAGTTAAACACAAGGGTCTATTTACCGCAGGGAGAGAAAACACCACGGGACAAGTTTACTAAGCTTCCCGCCGTTTCTTGGCGTGTTTAAGCAGGAAACTGATGACGGCAGTATGCTTTGCTCTGAATAGTATTGCAGTTTTAAAGGTTTGATTCAGAGATTTATGTTGTTTCGATATCTAGGCGAATCTCCGATTTCTTGAGACCTGTGCATGCACATGTGCAGATCTGACCCTAAATGTTGGCTGCAGACAGGGTTGGACTGGCCCACAGGGGTACAGGGGAAACCACCGGTGGGCCCTACTGCCTGGGGGGCCCACCCCGTCTTCTAGGGATCAGGGTGGTCATTCCGAGTTGTTCACTCGCTAGCAGATTTTAGCAGCATTGCACACGCTAGGCCGCCGCCCTCTGGGAGTGTATCTTAGCTTAGCAGAACTGCGAATAAATAATTCTTTGCAGTTTCTGAGTAGCTCCAGACCTACTCACAGATTGCGATCAGCTCAGTCCGTTTAGTTCCTGTTTTGACATCACAAACACGCCCAGCGTTCGGCCAGACACTCCCCCGTTTCTCCAGACACTCCCACGTTTTTTCCTGACACGCCTGCGTTTTTTAGCACACTCCCGGAAAACGCTCAGTTACCACCCAGAAACACCCCTTTCCTGTCAATCATTCACCGATCAGCAGTGCGACTGAAAAGCGCCACTGGAACACCAGCAAATCTACTAAGTTTTGTGTAAAATAACTTAGCGCATGCGCTCTGCGTACCATGCGCATGCAGCAACAAATAGCAACATAGCGAAAATCGGCAACGAGCGAACAACTCGGAATGACCACCCAGGTTCCAGACTGTGCTGTTACTAATCTAGTACATTATCTTGCATGCGCTACAGTATTTACTGTATATATTTATCTAGGGGACCAACACTTGCAAAATGGTTAAGCAAACCAATGTGGTGGCTGGGCACACCCCCTCTGGTGACTGGCCACACCCCTAAACATGGGCCCCTACAACTGCATTCCCCCGGTGGGCCCTACATGCCCCAGTCCGACACTGGCTGTAGACGTCAGGTAAGTGACAGTCTGTAGCCATGTTGGGGGCGGGCAGATGGGCCATTGCAGAAAACAGGGGGCGTCAGTTCCATTTTCTGGGCATGCTGAAGACAGTGGCTACGTTTTTGGACCAGTTTCAATGACCCTGGCACCATCGTTGTGATTATCCTAATGGTAACTTAGCTGTCCAATGGCTACCTGATGTTCATGCAGTGGAACTGATGCTGCGTCTTAAGACGCAACAGTGGATAACAGAAGCCTGTGCTAGGTGCCGTTTCACAAGCTGACTCCTGCGGCTATTGCATATTTTTGCATTGCATCATTTGTGTCCACCTCTATATCAGGTTCTAAAAATACTGCTTAATAACTGCACCAAGAAGCAGTGGCTTTTGCAAACCGTCTATTATAGATGTAGCCACGCCTATCTATTCGGCGATATGTATGCATCACAGCGGGGATGGTTCGGCTAGTGTGCCCGCGAATTGATGCATGCGTGCCCATTCATTCCTATGGGTGAACGCTGGCTGTGATGCAATTGCCCGTGCGTATGCATCGCGTCAACTATGAGTGTCTTCTATCTCCTATGGACAAATCTACCATATGGCACAAGGGGATGCATTTCATTTACCAGCTGTTGGGATCCCGTTGGTCAGGATACTAATGCCGGAACCCCAACAGCCGACAATGCCGCCAACTGGTATCCTGGCGCAACAAGTCTATGCCCACTTGTGGGTGTCCACGACAACCATAGAGTGGGAATAGGTCCTGTGGCGAGCGCAGCGATCCACCGAGCCTCTTAGTGCTCGCCCCGCTGCCGGCATTCTGGTGGACGGGATGCCGCTGTCAGGACATTGGGGGTCATTCCGAGTTGTTCGCTCATTGCCGATTTTCGCTATGCTGCGATTTGTTGCAAATTGTGCATGCGCAAGTCACGCAGGGCGCATGCGCTTGGTTATTTAACACAAAACAGCAGTTTTGCTGTGGCTTCTGCGGCGCTTTTCAGTCGCTCTGCTGTTCGGTAAATGATTGACAGGAAAGGGGCGTTTCTGGGCGGCAACTCAGCGCTTTCCTGGCGTTTGCTAAAAAAACGCAGGCGTGTCAGGGAAAAATGCAGGAGTGTCTGGAGAAATAGGGGAGTGGATGGCCGAATGCAGGGCGTGTTTGTGACGTCAAACCAGGAACTAAACGGACTGAGCTGATCGCAGTCTGTGAGTAGGTCTGGAGCTACTCAAAAACTGCAAAGTATTATTTATTAGCAATTCTGCTAATCTTTCGTTCGCTATTCTGCTAAGCTAAGATACACTCCCAGAGGGCGGAGGCCTAGCGTGTGCAATGCTGCTAAAAGTAGCTAGCGAGCGAACAACTCGGAATGAGGGCCTTTGACAGGTGGCATTCCGTCCGCCGGTCGCCCATACCGAGCCCGGCACAAGACGCATGGTGCAGGACATTCTCTCTTTTGTTTGCCTTTAGTACCAATATTTGTTACACAGTCGCACATAGAAATGGCTGCACCAGCAGTCGTATACCCTTACGTTGTACTTTTGCTGCATTAGAGATGCGAATAAGATGCATTTTTAAAGAAATAGATTCTTGATGCGGCTGAGTCATGAAGTCTGTGTCGGTACAATCGGTGCCATTTGGTGCAATTAGAGCAAATCTGTATTCAGACACTTATGTATAGTCACCCACGGTCTTCTCAGCTTTATTTCACTAAAACAGATTGATTTTTTTTTTAACAATTAACTTTTTACATTTCTTTTTACTTTTTTTTTTTAACTAAAATGCGTATACATTTCCTGGTGAATATGTAAATTCCTCCAGCATCACAGTTTCAAAAGATCATCCATTAGGCAACCTTGGAGGTCCCACTTGCAAAACCAGCCCCCAGTGGGCTCCCTTCTTCCACTTCCTTTTCCTCCCCCTTTTTCCCATCTTACAGCGGTGGAAGCAGTGACAAGAAAAGACTTCCACAGTTTCTGCAGATAATGGACTCGCGCTGACTCTCCTGCTTCCGATGGTGTCCAGGAGCCCCCACCCGAACGATGACATTTACTACATGTCTGACTCCACACCTGTATGAGAGCAGACAATGGTTTGCATGTGTGCACAGGCTGTGCCTGGGGGGTGCCACTGCGCCCCCCCCCCCTCACCTCCCTCCCAGTTGATGTTGTCTGCATCAAGAGGGCAATGTGTGTCCTGTAGTTTTAGTAGATCAGCAGTTTGTTCTGCTTCTCCTGACTACAACTGGGAATGTCCATGATGTGGCTGCATTTGCAATAGACAACAAACAGGTACCAATAATTGTGTTTATTGAATTAGAACCCTTACATAAATATGGGGGAAAGCTGGTGGGCAGAGTGGCATGAGGGGGAAAGCTGGTGGGCAGAGTGGCATAAGGGGGAAAGCTGGTGGGCAGAGTGGCATGAGGGGGAAAGCTGGTGGGCAGAGTGGCATGTAAGGGAAAAGGAGCATGTTAGTTGTTTGGGAAATGATCTTCTGTAAACACATACAATATATTAACTTATTTATTTTAATACTAAGTAGGAGAGTTGTGTGTTGGGATTATAGCACTATAAGGTCTTTGGAAGTGCTGGGCTGTGGGAACGTGGGATAAGGGAAGTCTGCATGTTCTTGTAATGTGTTTGCAGTATTTCGCTTCATGTAGAATTTTGCCAGTGTTAATTTCACAGTAGTGTGTTAGTGTGTGTATGTGGTATTTATCAATCTCATATTCATGTTATACCTTGCTCTCATACTTCCATAATGTATGCTTCCGGTGTGTCTTTAGAACCAATATAAGAATTGTTCAAGGCACACCATGGGGGGGAATTCAAACGTTTGAAAAGTCAGTTGGGTGTCTGTTTTTTCCTATCTAATAGACAAGAAAAAACAGACACCCAACCGACTTTTCAAACATTTGAATTCCCCACATTTGTGTTATTTGTCCTGGGCTCCACCAACCGTAGTCATGCCTCTGGTCCTCCACACCTCTCAGAAAGTTGGAAGGTATGGGTTGGGTAGAATAGCCTAGAGGGTAGATCTATTACACAGATCAGTAACTTTGATGAATGGATAGTAAATATTGGTGAATCAGTTTGATTTAGAATGAATTACTACTAGTAAAGAGATACACCGGGTGGCATGACAGCTCTGTCCTGCTGTCCCCATCACTACATTGTCCTGACTGGGCTGGGAGGTTTTGGCATTTTTGCAGTACCTCCACTTTAGAAGCAGATACTGTACGTGGGACTTGTGGCGGCAGGTGTGCAGGAGACATCTAAATACATCCAGTGCCGCTGCGCATATTTCACAGATGTCTGGTTTTATGCAGCTCCTCTGACAAAGCATTCATTGTGAGCCTTTATCATACCCACAAAGAAACAGGGGCCAGAAGCAGCATCAAAGCTGATATTAATACACTTCTTGTAAGTATTGAATCAGAGAGGGAAGATTTAATGGTTTAACATGCGTATGTTTTCTGAAATGCTCCGCCATTAATTTCAGGGCCTAAGTGATTAAATGCCAACTCGACGTTCAAAAGCCGTAAAGAATCTACTGAAATGGATGGAGACCTGGCCCGTTCCTCTGACTCATCAGCTCTGGAAGTATAAAGAAAGAACAGCCTGTCTGCAGACGGCACATGAACCCGTCGGCTATGTACAGTATACTACTCACATTTATCATGTAAGCCTAGCGCTTGTAGCTGGGATGGGGGTGCATAAATATTTATATTCCCCACCACAAATAGGAGACATGTTGATACTATCGACTTCCAACTACTTACTGTATGTACGTGAAAAAAAAAATTCACTTTTTTTCTCTAGATCTAGAGATGGTGAGATGGAATTGTGTTTAAGAAGTTTTATATATACTGTATGTGTGTACACACACAACCATGGTGGTCATTCCGAGTTGATCGCAGCCGGCAAAATTTTGCTGCTGCTGCGATCAACTAGTCCACGCCTATGGGGGAGAGTCTTTTAGCTTAGCAGGGGTGCAATCGCTTGTGCAGCACTGCTAAGCTAAAAAAATTTCAAGCAGAAGTAGACCAGCCTTATACCTACTTACCCTGTGCGACTATCTCTGCGATGCTGGAGCCGGCTTTGACGTCAGACATCCGCCCTCCGTTCTGCTGGACACGCCTGCGTTTTCCTTACCACTCCCCGAAAACGGTCTCCAACGGTCTGGATCCGCTAAAGGTACGCCTTCTTGTTGTCAATCTTCTTTGCGGTCGGCTCTGCGACCACTTCCTTCATTAGACACAACGCAACCCAGCGACCCCTGTCACCGGGCAACGTTGTGCACCCGCATTGCGTGTGGACACCATTGCCCCTAAAGGTTTGAATCAAAATATTAACTTTAAATGTTTCCTGTAGAGTGAATCAGACAATAATAACAATTATATAGTACCCTTATGAGAAAAATGTAGGGAACATATTGCATCCAATATGTAAGGGAATATGAGTGTATTTTAAAGTGACTTGTGTGCACATAGATACAGATTGTAATCCATAATCCATAATTTTATTACAAATTGTCATTATTATTAAATGTTGGTGGTCCTTGCATATAATTTTGTAAAGGTACACGTGAACTGGACTCGTCACAGGATGAACGCTGAGCCTATAGTGTAAAGGAGTAATTAAATATTGTATATTGATAAGAAATCTCGGGTTCAGGATGTGGTGGAACGCACGGTGAACCGTATGAGGTTGTCAGAGATAACACATGCGCAGTAGAGTGTGAATTATAGATGGAGTGAGCCGGGATTCCATAGTAGTTACTACGGGTGGAACGCAGTTGAACCGCACAGCATCATGGAATGACGCCACATGTGACATGGGCAATAAGATAGACTTGTTGGGACTTGCGCGTCACGTGATTGGAATGGAGTGGTGGGGTTTAAAGCATGGGTCTTCATCCTGTGGCCCTCCAGCTGCTGTGAAACTACACATCCCAGCATGCCCTGCCACAGTTTTGCTATTAAGGTATGCTAAAACTGAGGCAGGGCATGCTGGGATGTGTAGTTCCACAGCAGCTGGAGTGTCGCAGGTTGAAGACCCATGGTTTAAAGCATAGTTCCTTGGAGTTGTGAGAGGACAGGCGCAGCCAGGTGGAACGCACGCCGGAGGTCCGGCCAGACAGGTAAATGCTGAGTGAGTTCAGGAATCACATGTACTTGTACAATCTTGTAACAGTTTGTTTTAGATGTGAGTCTTGTAAGGCTCGTTAAGCGGCCGAAGTCGACAGACATAATTTGTGATTTGATGTATTCTGTGTGGAGAGATAGCATGGAACCATAATGAGTGGAGTCCCTTATGACGATGTTGTACGATATGGCTTTGATGAATTTACTGAAGCCTGCAAAGTATAATGCGGCGTATTGTGCTGCATTGTGACTCCATATACTGTACATGGACATGCTAAACATCCTAATAACAGCGGATTGATAAAGCTGTGCCTGAAGACTGAACTATACATTTTGTTTTCTACATAATGTGAAAAGGTTCTGAGAGCCCTTGCATTATGCGGACATGGATATTTTGCATTTGGAAGGATAATTAAGGAAGCACCCTACATGCTGGACTAAGAATTGAAGGAGAGTGGGCCTATGCACTTGTTGATTTATATATACAGGTTGAGTATCCCATATCCAAATATTCCGAAATACGGAATATTCCGAAATACGGACTTTTTTGAGTGAGAGTGAGATAGTGAAACCTTTGTTTTTTGATGGCTCAATGTACACAAACTTTGTTTAATACACAAAGTTATTAATAATATTGTATTAAATGACATTCAGGCTGTGTGTATAAGGTGTATATGAAACATAAATGAATTCTGTGAATGTTGACACACTTTGTGAAATACACAAAGTTATAAAAAATATTGGCTAAAATGACCTCCAGGCTGTGTGTATAAGGTGTATATGTAACATAAATGCATTCTGTGCTTAGATTTAGGTCCCATCACCATGATATCTCATTATGGTATGCAATTATTCCAAAATACGGAAAAATCCCATATCCAAAATACCTCTGGTCCCAAGCATTTTGGATAAGGGAGACTCAACCTGTATATATATATATAAAAGTACCCATATTGTAGGTATGTCTCATTACAGGTAAATTGGCCATAGTCCTCCTACACATAATGTAATAAACACTTTACTTTGGAAATACCATTTGCCTTATCTAGTAGTCACCGACTAAAGATCTATAGAAGAACTACCGTGGGAAGTGAATTCTCTCTGTGTTTTGCAGGCAGGCTGACTGCTAATGGAGGAAAGGTTTGCTCTTTGAGTTTTGTGGATTCAGTTTGTTTCTTTAGATGAGATAAAACACTGATAAACAGCTACATACAACCTCATTCATGAATAATTGATGAGAACAGAATTGAGAGAGGAAACATTTTACCTTTTTCTTGCTGGAACAAACTATTCTACTTGTGTCTCAGTGGATTTCCTTTTACTAAAATATTGTTACCACATCCAGAGGGCAGGGAGGTTTATTCCCCCCTAAGAACTTAACATGTAACATTTAGTTGTATAATGTGATTACCTGCCTACAGATCTGCAGGGTAATGTACTTAAATAGCATAAAACAATAAGAATATTACAGGATAATGACACTTTATACACTCCAGGCAAATGTCCCAAATTATTAAACTGGACTAATATGAGTGGACTTGTCCTTGAGAGTCAGGACTGCTAGCACCACACACCCTTGCCATTGGTGTATGTGGCAACACAGTGGTATTTTTAGTTTTTTGGAAGAATGTAGCAATTTTGGGAGGTATACCTTGCTTTATAGCGGAGGCAATCCTTTTATGCATCAGTTTTCTTGATACAAGAACCTATTGGTCACTGACATCACTTTGGAACTTCAAGACCATATTTCACCAGGGCTCACTAATATACATGAGGTGGATAATATTTATGAAGCATGACTAATATTAATAAGCCCTTACTATTATTCATATGGAGAGTGAAATTGATCATGCCCAACTAATATTCATGAAGCCTGAATGATATTTATATGATGCTGGTTCCACATGAATTAATTAGCCGCATTATCATAAACATTTCCTAAGCCCCCAAAATGACAGTCTCCATGGAACCAGGACAAGGGATGCACTTCCCTATAGAAATTGCAGGGTATTTTTCATTTTTTCCTGCTCATTCTCAGGGTCGGATGTAATGCAGTGCAGGACGGATGGAGCTCCAAGATTCCGGCCAAACCCATACTCGTTTTAATGTGCCAATCATTCACCTCGGCCACTAGCAGTATTTTTAACATTGCAACAATGTTTCCGTTAGCTCTCATTCCAAAAGACATTAATATAAAACAGCGGAGAGCCCATTTCCAAATGTGAAAGTCATGCGAGTGCTGCTAAGAGTTAATGCAGAATTGTACGTGTTCTAGTCAGCGCTCATTACCTCCATGTTTAAATTCCGACAGTCAGCCCGTAGCTGTTATTTAGGGCCGGTTGGTGGTGAGAGATACCTGACAAACTAGAGAATGAAGTAGAGATTTTAAATGAGCCTAAATAATATTTGAGTTGCTTTAGCAGTCAGTAAACTCTGTCTTTGGTTCCCTCAGCTCTTTAGACAGATTGAACCATCTCACTGTGCGTTCTGCAAACTCAGGATGACACCTCAGAATTGATTGGAAGATCACTAGCTCTGTAGAGCAGAGAACACACCGAAAGGTGAAACAAACCTGCTGGCGAATCAAAACAGAGAACTCTTTAAAATGGATATACAGAAAGAGACTTGTCACAGCGTGTCAGAATGAATCGTTTGCAATCCTTATCAAGGGGAACGCTATATTTGTTCACTTGTGTCTGCCATATAGGAGTATTATCAGTAAAGCTGTTTTGTAATAGGACACTTAGGGGGACATTTACTAAGCAGTGATAAGAGCGGAGAAGTGAGCCAGTGGAGAAATGTAACCATCAACCAATCAGCAGCTCTGTATCATTTTATAGTATGCAAATTATAGCTGTTACTTCAGTGCTGATTGGTTGCCATGGGCAACTTCTCCACTGGCTCATTTCTCTGCTCTTATCACTGCTTAGTAAATGTCCCCCTTTATCTCCATACAAGGCTTAGTAAACAGACCCCACAGTCTCTTTGGCAATGCAATTCATAAGAATTGAACATGGTGGTTTCCTTGAGCTCAGGTGTGGAAATAACGTTGAACAGGTAGAGGTACTGTAGATTATATTAAATGCATTTTTACTTATTTATCAAGTATTTAGGATGTGATCAGCCGGAGTCCCTTGTGGCAAAACTTTACATGAATCTCTTGGTGGAACAGGGTGAGTGTCTGAGTTTGCTTAGTTCTGGAGATACAATCTTTTAGTTCCGCTTGTGCATCAACATCTCACTGTGTTTTTAAATTCCCATTTTTGTGCGGTTATTTCATGGTTTAACTAGAACACTTATTTATGTTTTATTTATAAAGTTGTATTTATGAACAGAGATGGAATAATTTTATAATTGTAGTCAATTCATTCTGCTATGAAACTCACCGAGTTAAGACTGGCAATATTTAAGATTCCACTGGAACAATTTGCACAATTTTATGCCCAAATGCAGAATGGAGTAAATATTTCATGGAACAATTGTTTAAATTCTCATTGATTTCTCCCTGGAACCACAAATAATACAAAAAAATAAAATAAAATCTAAAAAATTAAGACATGTCTTTCTAATTATATAACAAAAAATAATGTACATATACTGTTGTGTTTTTTATCGTTGCTGTTTGCAATTTTTTTATGTTATTACGGTTTCCAATTGTAAAGTGTAACATAATTTAGTGCGCTATATAAGAAACTGTTAATAAATAATAATAATAATAATAATAATAATAAATTGGTTAGGATGTAATGAACCGATTATAAAAATGTACATTGTTTTCTAATAGAGCCAGGGGTGGGTGTATGAAGTTGTGTTAGTTGATAGAGTCACTAAAATGTTTTGTATGGGTTCCTGTGATTTCTAGTTAAATTCTGTTTTTTTAATAATATTTTTCACACATTTTACAGTTGCAATAAAGCTCAGTGACCATAAAAGAATAACATTTAATTGGGATTTATCTGGAACTGTATATTATTTTTTTCTAATCAATCTAGACCTCAAGGGGGATTTTTTATAAAATAAAAGTTATTGTTAGATGATCTTTTGAGTGGACCTGATGCCCATTTGCCCATTCCTGAGAAGCTACATCAGGGTGAGCTATTATAGATGCCTTTACCAGAGTAACAAATATAACAATGCAAACTGGGGCCTACAAGAATTCAATTTCTCAGTCTCTATACTCCACAAATGTCAAGTGTCTGGGACTAGAATTTTAATTATCTGTAACAATTTTCTGCACCATAAACACAACAAATAATACAAAATAAATGAAAAGACATGGTGGACATTTATAAATAGTCTTCCAGTAAAAGTAAAAACCACATTTTTATTGAATTCTAAGAGTTTCTAAAGAAGAGAATTAAAGGAACCTGCTGTTTCACAGATCAATTTGTCCAGGAAACAAGTAGAGTAGACACTAGAACCTCTCCCTTAAGGGGGAGATGTACTATGCCTTGGAGAAAGATAAAATGGAGAGAGATAAAATGCCAGCCAATCAGCCACTAACTATACATTGAAAACATAGCATGTAACGTGGAAGTTAAGAGCTGATTGTCTGTTACTTTATCTCTCTCCACTTTATTTCTCTGTAAAGCCTAGTACATCTCCCCCTAAGGGAGAGGTTGCAGAGTCTATTCCATTTGTTACCCGGACAAATTGAACTGCAGGTTGCTTACCGTCTTTTAGAAACTCTTGGAATTGAATGAAAATTTGTTTTTTTTGTAAACTTTTTCTGAAAGACTATTTATAAATGTTCACCTCTGTCTTTTTGTTTATTTTGTATTATTTTTTGAGTTGCAAGCATACAGTGCCTTACAATATTACTGTATCTAAAATACACCTGATCCCCTTATTCGCTATATACAGAGGGGAATTCAATTAGCCTCGGGGTTTACCATGCGACTAATTTGACATAATAAAAGGCTATTCAATAAATTACCTGTGTTCCGTCCCAAAAAAATCAGGAAAATCACTGATTCTACACAAATATAATAGAACCAGTACTGCACTTTCTAATCACACATTCTCCCACCTCATGGTAAGGCTCCTGTCTCTTCTTCCTGGTAGCTACTTTCTGGTCCAGAGCACTGACTGATGACTGAGATCCACACACACAGCAAACTCAGTAGAAGCTGCTACCACTGGGCATGTGCAGCAGCTCTACTCTGTCCCTTACACTGCATGATGTGGCAGCAGCTCTAGTAATTGTATTGCATGCAGTTGCTATTGTTTTCATAATTTGTGCCACTTGCCAAAAGGAGAGGGTTTCCGGGCAACCAGAATTCCCCCTGCATTTGCCTATGGGACACTGGGTGAGGTGAGCCCCTATCATCATTTCTTGTACTATATTTGTTGTATATTGCAGACTGTTATACTAATTTCTAATCATGTTTTTAATTTTCTATTTTGCAAATATTTCCAATGCAATTACATTTTAATAATAATACTTCATTTGTTGACAATACGGACATAATTAACAAAAACATAATTACATTTTTTATTACTAATGAATGAACTGAGGTCAAGCGGAGGCACAGACATAATTTGGGTTCCTTTGATAAAGGTTATGGACGTCAGTTTTAAACTGAAACATGTTTATAAGTCTTGAAAATAATAGCTCTTATGCAAAATATAATTTAGGTACAAGTTAATTAATACAGAGTTAAATATTTGATGTCTTCAGTGGAATCTCTGAACAATATTATCTATTTCTAATACTTTGTACAATGCTCCCCATTCCCCAAATCTCTGCATTTCTATTACCGTTACCCTGTGTAAGAGTATACAGGGGATTCTGAATGATTTCTGGAGAATGAAGTATGCCGCAGTCTGCATGTGGTCCTGTACCCATCATGCCCCTCCCTCACCGAAAATGTCACTAACATTACTAGGCTTCTCCAGACCAGGCTGGTGACATTAAAGCAAAAAAATTCACAGTGTGGGGTCTCCCCACTATTGTGCAATACCGGCACTAGCTCTTTCCCTATTGGGATTGGGACCACAATGAAAATGTGAATCCACCACCCCTAGGACAATCAATCCTGGCTACTTCTCACATCCCTGTGCAGTGTGCACTGAGTTAATGGTAAAGATGGACTAAAACATATATTTCTCAAGTTATCAGGGCCATATTATCCAGTAGACTGTATAGTCTGAAGTATAGGGGCCCTGCAGGGACTAGGGACCAGTCACCTGATGCACTGTTTGATCCCACAATTTGGTCAGTGTTCTGCGCAAACAAATTGTGCATACAGCCATCAATCTGCCACCTGAAATGCCTGGCCACAGGAACTGGTAGAGATGTGATTTTCCACGGTTCATGCAGTCAGCGTAATGGGACGGTCAGTAGCCTGTCAGTCACCCACCTCTGCTGCACCTGTTTCCGGACCCTGGACAGCTGCCAGTCAGCCACCTACAGTATGCTGCGCCTCTATATCAGGACGATGGACAGCTGCTAGTCATCCACCTATGCCAGGCATGTCCAAACTGCGGCCCTCCAGCTGTTGTGAAACTACATATCCCAGCATGCCCAGACACAGTTTTGCTGTCAGAGAATGCTAAAGTTGTGTCAGGGCGTGCTGGGATGTGTAGTATCTCAACAGCTGGAGGGCAGCAGTTTGGGCATACCTGACCTATGCTGTGCCTCTATATCAGGACCATGGACAGCTGCCAGTCATCCACCCCTGCTGCACCTCTATATCAGGACCATGGACAGCTGCCAGTCACCCACCTCTGCTGCACCTCTATATCAGGACCATGGACAGCTGCCAGTCACCTACCTCTGCTGCACCTCTATATCAGGACCATGGACAGCTGCCAGTCATCCACCTCTGCTGCACCTCTATATCAGGACCATGGACAGCTGCCAGTCATCCACCTATGCTGCACCTCTATATCAGGACCATGGACAGCTGCCAGTCATCCACCTCTGCTGCACCTCTATATCAGGACCATGGACAGCTGCCAGTCATCCACCTCTGCTGCACCTCTATATCAGGACCATGGACAGCTGCCAGTCATCCACCTCTGCTGCACCTCTATATCAGGACCATGGACAGCTGCCAGTCATCCACCCCTGCTGCGCCTCTATATCAGGGCCATAGGCAGCTGCCAGTCATCCACCTATGCTGCACCTCTATATCAGGACCATGGACAGCTGCCAGTCACCCACCTATGCTGCACCTCTATATCAGGACCATGGACAGCTGCCAGTCACCCACCTCTGCTGCGACTCTATATCAGGACCATGGACTGCTGCCAGTCATCCACCCATGTTGCACCTCTATATCAGGTCCATGGACAGCTGCCAGTCATCCACCTCTGCTGCGACTCTATATCAGGACCAATGACAACCGCCAGTCATCCACCTCTGCTGCACCTCTATATCAGGACCATGGACAGCTGCCAGTTAGCCACTGCTGCTGCGCCTCTATATCAGGACCAATGACAACTGCGTCATCCACCTCTGCTGCGACTCTATATCAGGACCATGGACAGCTGCCAGTCATCCACCCATGCTGTGCCTCTATATCAGGACCATGGACAGCTGCCAGTCATCCACCTCTGCTGCCCCTCTATATCAGGACCATGGACAGCTGCCAGTCATCCACCTCTGCTGCGCCTCTGTATCAGGGCCATAGGCAGCTGCCAGTCATCCACCTCTGCTGTGCCTCTATATCAGGACCCTGGACAGCTGCCAGTCATCCACCTCTGCTGCGCCTCTATATCAGGGCCCTGGACAGCTGCCAGTCATCCACTGCTGCTGCGCCTCTATATCAGGACCATGGACAGCTGCCAGTCATCCACTGCTGATGCGCCTCTATATCAGGACCATGGACAGCTGCGCCTATTTCTACTACTTCTCTGGGGTCCGTTCTGACAAGCTGCCAGCCTGTGCTCCGGAGCTGTCTGCAACTTCAGCTGGCCTTTTTCTCTCCTCTGGCCGCCTCTTAGGACGTAGCTCACTCCGGCACTCATACCCAGAATGCCAGCAACGCTGCTGACAACCCTCTGCTGATGGCTTCGCTGTGCCTCACAGTCACCCCTGTCCCCTATGGCTGGGATCTCCTCACAAGTACCATGTTCCTTTGTCAGCCCAGTCCACCCACTGGATACACTTGTTGCAATCCTGGACACCTGGGCCCTCTTCTGCCCGCACTTCACCAGGTCTAAATCCACAATGCTCAGTCTCTCCTCTCAGCGGCCATAGGCATATGCCAGGGAGTACATGGGCAATTATAACATACACATCACACTATTACGATATCAAAAATACTACAAAATAGTTTATCGATTTCCACATATAGGTATAGGTACATTAAATTCAGTGCGTGGTGTAACTTGTCAACAGTTTTCATGTCGACAGTTATCACCTCGATATTGGAATGTCAACCAATCCAAACTTTTGACAAGCAGCATGTCAGCATGCTTAATATGTTGACAGTGACCATTTGAATGTCATCATGTCTACCTAGACAATACAGTATGTCGATATGATGAACTGTCAACAAACTGTCCCTGGTGGTCTAGTGGTTTCTAACCTTCTCTCAGTGGCGGCTATGGCCTCGGTGTCTTCTTTCAGGTCCCGGTGGTGCTGTAAGATTCATTTATGGGTCAGAACTCTGATGCTGCAGGCAGCGTTCCAATGAATTTCTTCTCCTTTTCTTATGCCTTATCGCAAGCACTCCCCCTAGTGCCTAGCCCTGACCATCCCCCAGTGCCGAAGGAGAGTGCCAAAAATAAAGAGATGTGGCCTTATGGGGAAGCAGCGTGGCCACAGAATAACAACAGTTCCCAGTACACGGCACGGTAGAGTCCGTTATTCACATTACATGACACATTAGTAGCCCACACACACATTACACCACAGTAAAGCTATTATACACATTACACCACAATAGTGCCCCTGTGGAGTCCACATTATGCCAGGTAGAGCCCCTGATGCACATTATGCCAGATGGAGTCCACAGTGTGCCAGGTAGAGCCCCTGATACACATTATGCCAGGTAGAGTCCACATTATGTAAGGTAGAGCCCCTGATACACATTATGCCAGGTGGAGTCCACAGTATGCCAGGTAGAGCCCCTGATACACATTATGCCAGGTAGAGTCTACATTATGTCAGGTAGAGCCCCTGATACACATTATGCCAGGTAGAGCCCCTGATACACATTATGCCAGGTGGAGTCCACATTATGCCAGGTAGAGCCCTTGATACACATTATGCCAGGTAGAGTCCATATTATGCCAGGTAGAGCCCCTGATACACATTATGCCAGGTGGAGTCCACATTATGCCAGGTAGAGCCCTTGATACACATTATGCCAGGTAGAGTCCACATTATGTCAGGTAGAGCCCTTGATACACATTATGTGTGTATGTGTGTGTGTGTGTGTGTGTGTGTGTGTGTGTGTGTGTGTGTGTCTGTCTGACTCTCCCTCTCTCCAGAGCACAAAACTTTACCTCAAGAAGATACAAGCACACAATGGGAAACCAGGATGGCCAGAGCATGTAGACACCAGCTGCAGTGCTACCTGGCTACCATTCTATGTAGCACTGGAAGTAGCCGGACACTGCAGCTAACTTGCGCTGACACACAGGGCGGCGCGGACATGTATGTCTTGCCAGCGGTCCTGTGCTATGCCAGTCACAGCTGACACAAACCTAGCCCTGCCATCCTCTCCAACAACCTAACCCTAACCCTCCCCACCAACAGCCTAACCCTTAATCACACACACCACGACAGACAGAATACGCAAAACCCTGTGTGCTTCTATGTCGGTCAGCCATGTTTCTTTAAAGGATTGCAGACCATGGAAAAATAAGGTGAAACAGATATAGACATGGATTGCATACAAGGCACAAACCATTTGTGGATACTACGTATTGCTATCTGTAGCTCATCGTATTACATGTACAGTGCTGGCATTCATGTTACCTGGAATAAAATGAGTTCCCTGGCTAATAAAGAGCAAATACAGGGAAATTGCTTGGGAGAACTGCCTTGCTATTAATTACAGTATGTTGGAGTAATTGAATGGGATTCAATTTTAAAACCAAACAAGCAATTAAAGCCTCATCTAATTACTTAGTGATACAATGCTGAGATACCTGTAATAATATACGGGGGTTAAAGAATAAAAAGGACTCTCAAAGTAATAAAATACCAATTTTATTTAAAATTCACCCCTGGGATTGTGCACCGTACATCAATCTCACTGAATCCCTGAACTGCAAACTGAATCATATAACATCTCGGACATGAAGGACTTGCTAAAACATTGTTATTGATGGTTCCACAACAGCGGCTTTTTCTGCGATAAAACCGATGGTAAAAAGCTCAGCATAGAATATCAATACTGTCATTTAACCTGAGGATCATTTAAAGATATATGTGTGTCTTAAAGGATATATTTATTTCAAGTCACCAAAATAATAAACTCAAAGACCTATTTTATCTCCCTAAGCAGTAACTATATCATATTGGATATGTTTATTATTTTACATTAGCATAATATAAAGTGCGTCCTCATTGCATCACTTCACAAGTCAATCATTTGCATTAATTAGCGCTGTGCTAGTGTACGACTGGAGGGCATGATTCAGTGTCAGTCGCATCTTTTTTCACAGATGCAAATTTCGAGTTTTAGTAAACACGCTTTTTGCTAAAACTCGCCATTTGTGTCCGTAAATAGAAACGCCAATTCAAGATTTTTGCGCATACTGTATATGGTGCCGGCACATGCGCAAAATATCAGATCTACACCTTATTTGTAAAGAAATTGCTGGAGTAACGGTGCCGGCAGCCGGCTGGATGGGCAGGTAAGTGAATGCATCGGGTACAGGGATTTCATTGTGTGTCCCCTACACCCAGGTGCCTGTCTGTATCACAGACACTGAATCCAGACGAGACCAGTAATCAATTGTTCCTCATACCTAAATGACCTATGTATCGCTGGGTACACACTTGTCGATGTATTGTTTGTTATATTGACGTATGGTATATCGTGAATGGATCAGTGGGTGTGTACACCCCATATGTCTGTGAATGACGTCGTTCACAGGCATAACACAGTGGTCCTGCAGTACGGAATCCGGTCTCTAGGTCGACAGTAACTAGGTCGACAATCTTTAGGTCAACCAGTATTGGTCGACAGCAACTAGGTTGACAGAGTGTCAAGGTCGACAGGGTCTCTAGTCCGACATGTTCTCGGTCGACATGTTAAAAGGTCGACATGCGTTTTTCAAATTTTTTTCTTTTTTTGAACTTTTTCATACTTAACGATCCACGCGGACTACGATTGAGAATAGTAACCTGTGCCAAGCGCAGATGTAGCAGTGTGAGGCACCGTACCCGAAGCTCGCGAGCAATGCGAGGGTACACGGTGCACTAATTGGGGTTCCCCATCACTGTACGGAGAAAAAAATACCAAGAAAAATTAAAAACTCATGTCGACCTTTTGATCTGTTGACCTAGACCCTGCGACCTAGAGACCCTGTCGACCTAGAGACCCTGTCGACCTAGTTACTGTCGAATAATAGTGGTCGACCCAAACATGGTTGACCTAGACACTGTCAACCCTATGAACCACACCCCTGCAGTACAGCTGATGCCAATATATCTGAAAGTGTGCATGGGTGACCTGCCGACCGCTCATACACTGGTTGCAGGGACTGCCGACACAGACACCACAGCAGGGCGTGCAGACGTCTGACGTGACATGTCGAGCGACCAATTGGCAAGAGTGTATTGAACACCTATTCGGCCCAATGATGGATCGACGGACAAGTCAACAAGGTGTGTACCCAGCCTATCACTGCCTGTAGTGGAGTATTTTCTAAGATAAGAAGAAATACATTTTAAAAAACATATTATACTATTTATTTTATATTTCCGCCTTTTTAATAAAATGTACAGTTTCAGCACCTAGTAAATTCTAGTGACAATACTTATTAGCAGCATAGTAATGGAGAGATCTACATTTTATTGTTTTAAATATTCTTTTAAATGCAAATACTGAACACCTTTTGGAAAAGAAGATCCTCTTTGGCTATTTTGTTTCAAGACGTCTTGACAGACGGAGATCAGACTCATTTGTTGTTCACTTCTGGTCTCATTCTGCTCACATCACTCAGTTGGGTTTATTTTCCCAGAGACGTTCCATCATGGCTCCAGTAATATGCACAGGGGCCTAATTACACAACTCAGTTCACAGAGCTTCAATGTAGCATCTACAAATTTTAATAGCAGGACTTATGCGTGTTTATAGTTTAATGAGTGCAGAAGTTTGCTTCTTTGTTTTGACCATTGTCACCTGTTTAATGTTTTAGTCCTTATTAGTTGACACGATTATCACCATATTTTATAGGGCTTAATATAGAGGTTAATCTAATTATAAAAAATGAGGATTTCATAAAGGCCACGCACATTATGTTTGTATCACTAGCAATAGAGATGAAAGTAATTACTGATCCTGTACAAATCCACATAAAGACTTATCCAGAACATAGTAACAGAAAATAACTTCATTAATACTTGTCTACTCTCCCAGAATGTTGGTTCTGGAACGTTGGGGACACTTCCGAACGTCAGGGAGCGCTCTTAAGAGAGTAGAACAGCTTCCCGTATCACTTGATTATGCAATTACAATGTTACAATTGCCACCTACATGGGTAGAGCTGCAATGATTCAATTCATAACATTATGTTCCCCACACCTCCCAGCTTGATGTCACTCAATGGAATCTTCCAGAAGGAATGTTAAAATAAGCAGGACTTGTATTGTTTATTATAAATTCTTTATTTATTATATAATGATGATATTGTCTGTATACTGCAGGCTCAGTAAAGAGCTACAGTGAGGCCTTGACACCTCCATTCCATCGCAGCTCCCACTGGCTGCCTGCTAGACGCAACCACAGCCTCACTTTCACCCCAGCCAGCGCATTTTGTGCCTCCTCCCACTAGAACGGCCCTCCCTATTCACACCCATCCAACAGTTGTAGTCCCCTGCAATTGCCCCCCCCCCCCATACACACACACGCACACACACACACACACACACACACACACACACACTGATTGTCCTTCCCCCTGACCATGGGCCACCTGCGATCATCCCCACTAGTGGACCACCCACCACCCCATGGAAGGGAAAAAAGATGAGAGAGATAGGGAGAGGAAGAAGGGGACAGAGATTAAAGAATGGATAATAGAGAAATAGAGATGGGTGGGGGGAAAGGAAGGACAGAAAAGAAAGGGAGTGAGGTTGATGAGGGCAGAGATGAAAGCAGGAAGTATACAGGACTAGATGAAAGAGACAGACAGCAAGGGGTGGGAGGAAAGAAGGAACAGAGATGAGAGATAGGTATGGGTTGTGGTGAGATCAGAAATGGGAAAATGGTGTAGAGCACCAACCAGCCCTTGGAGTTGGTTCCCCCCTCCCCCAATAGCAACACAACCCATGGCCCAAACCAAAAACCTTCTCCCCCCATCCAATGTGAGAAGAAGGGCAGAGATCAGAGAGAGAAGAGATGGGGAGTAGAGTTAAAAGGAAGATGGGGGACAAAGATAAGAGAGACAGAGAGAAGTGAACAGAAAGACATACTGTAGGGGGGATACAGGTGAAAGAGGAACAGACACAGAAGAATGAGGCTAAAGGAACATGAGTAGCATGAAGCTGGAGTGATGCTGATGGCACGATATGGGAGAGGAGTAGTGGCATGAGGCTGGAGAGATACAGGGGGCATGAGGCTGGAGAGATACAGGGGGCATGAGGCTGGAGAGATAAAGGGGGCATGAGGCTGGAGAGATACATGTAGCATGAGGCTGGAGAGATACAGGGGGCATGAGGCTGGAGAGATACAGGTGGCATGCGGCTGGAGAGGTACAGGGGGCATCAGGCTGGGGAGATACAGGGGGCATGAGGCTGGAGAGATACAGGGGGCATGAGGCTGGAGAGATACAGGGGGCATGAGGCTGGATAGATACAGGGGGCATGAGGCTGGAGAGATACAGGTGGCATGCGGCTGGAGAGGTACAGGGGGCATCAGGCTGGGGAGATACAGGGGGCATGAGGCTGGAGAGATACAGGGGGCATGAGGCTGGAGAGATACAGGGGGCATGAGGCTGGAGAGATACAGGGGGCATGAGGCTGGAGAGATACAGGTGGCATGCGGCTGGAGAGGTACAGGGGGCATCAGGCTGGGGAGATACAGGGGGCATGAGGCTGGAGAGATACAGGGGGCATGAGGCTGGAGAGATACAAGGGGCATGAGGCTGGGGAGATACAGGGAGCATGAGGCTGGAGAGATACAGGGGGCATGAGGCTGGAGAGATACAGAGGGCATGAGGCTGGAGAGATACAGAGGGCATGAGGCTGGAGAGATACAGGGGGCATGAAGCTGGAGAGATACAGGGGGCATGAGGCTGGAGAGATACAGGGGGCATGAGGCTGGAGAGATACAGGGGGCATGAGGCTGGAGAGATACAGGAAGAGCAGAGACTGTAGACGCACGGGACGGGTGGGGACTGGGTTGGTGAGATGAGGGGGGGGGAGGTAAGGCTATATGGTGGGCACTTTAGCTAACGAGTTCCATGCTCGCAGATGACAGGTCAGAAATACTAATTAAACACTAATTTTGCAATATGAGCAAAGACATTTTTAAATCATGAAGCCGACTGCTAGATTATTGATAACAGAAAAACAAGTAAATGAAATAATTGCTGTGTAAGAAACAAAGGACAAATGCAGTTAAAGGCATTAATGGAGAATTATATGTTATTATTAGAATATGTCAATACTTCTCAGTAATCTAGGAGTATTATTTCGGTTAAGGGAAAAGACAGGAATGGAAGGAATTGTTCAGTTATTGATTAGTACAAATGATTTACCATTTAGATGTTGTAGACCTATTTATTATAAATCTTACTAATGAATGTGCTATTGTTTATTATGCACCATAGGTTTATAACTGTGAATGATCGAGCAGTGCTGCAGTTATTGGATTTCTAACCATTATTCCCTAAATGTTCTCAAACAAGAAATTGCGTCTGTGTAGAGGAAGTTATTTGATGTGGTCGGCGTGTTGGCACATCAGTGAGTGAGATTCCAGAGATGGCCCCTATAAGTGTGGAGTTTTCTCATTGTGTTTTCATGGGTTTCATCTACAATAGAGAAAAAGAGAATGTGGGTAATCTTGTTACATGCCATCCACATAGAAAACTGTGTGGAAGGCTGATGTGAGGACTGAAGGGCTCTCCCTCTGTGACCTTCCACCTATAAGTTAAGACTCTCCTTTAATTATTCTGGATACTTGAACATTTTTATTTTCTCTAACGTCCTAAGTGGATGCTGGGGTCTCCGTAAGGACCATGGGGATTAGCGGCTCCGCAGGAGACTGGGCACAACTAAAGAAAGCTTTAGGACTACCTGGTGTGCACTGGCTCCTCCCACTATGACCCTCCTCCAGACCTCAGTTGGAATCCTGTGCCTGGCTGAGCTGGATGCACACTAGGGGCTCTCCTGAGCTCCTAGAAAGAAAGTATATTTTAGGTTTTTTATTTTACAGTGAGATCTGCTGGCAACAGACTCACTGCAGCGAGGGACTAAGGGGAGAAGAAGCGAACCTACCTAACTGGTGGTAGCTTGGGCTTCTTAGGCTACTGGACACCATTAGCTCCAGAGGGATCGACCGCATGGGACCGGCCATTGATGTTCGGTCCCAGAGCCGCGCCGCCGGCCCCCTTACAGAGCCAGAAGCAAGAAGAGTCCGGAAAATCGGCGGCAGAAGACATTAGTCTTCACCAAGGTAGCGCACAGCACTGCAGCTGTGCGCCATTGCTCCTCATACACACTTCACACTCCGGTCACTGAGGGTGCAGGGCGCTGGGGGGGGGCGCCCTGAGCAGCAATAAAAACAACTTGGCTGGCAAATATATCACAATATATAGCCCCAGAGGCTATATATGTGATAAATACCCCTGCCAGAATCCATAAAAAAGCGTGAGAAAAGTCCGCGAAAAAGGGGCGGAGTTATCTCCCTCAGCACACTGGCGCCATTTTATCTTCACAGTGCAGCTGGAAGACAGCTCCCCAGGCTCTCCCCTGTAGTTTTCAGGCTCAAAGGGTTAAAAAGAGAGGGGGGCACTAAATTTAGGCGCAATATTGTTTATACAAACAGCTATTGGGGGAAAAATCACTCAGTTATAGTGTTAATCCCTGCATTATATAGCGCTCTGGTGTGTGCTGGCATACTCTCTCTCTGTCTCCCCAAAGGACTTTGTGGGGTCCTGTCCTCAGTCAGAGCATTCCCTGTGTGTGTGCTGTGTGTCGGTACGGCTGTGTCGACATGTGGGATGAGGAAGGTTACGTGGAGGTGGAGCAGAGGCCGATAAATGGGATGTCGCCCCCTGTGGGGCCGACACCAGAGTGGATGGATAGGTGGAAGGTATTAACCGACAATGTCAACTCCTTACATAGAAGGCTGGATGACGTAAAACAGCGGTGGGACAGCCGGCTTCTCAGCCCGCGCCTGCCCAGGCGTCTCAAAGGCCATCAGGGGCTCAAAAAAGCGCCCGTTACCTCAGATGGCAGACACAGATGTCGACACGGAGTCTGACTCCAGTGTCGACGAGGTTGAGACATATACACAATCCACTAGGAACATCCGTTACATGATCTCGGCAATGCAAAATGTGTTACGCATTTCTGACATGAACCCAAGTACCACATAAAAGGGGTTTTATTTTTGGGGAGAAAAAGCAGCCAGTGTTTTGTTCCCCCATCAGATGAATGAATGAAGTGTGTAAAGTAGCGTGGGTTCCCCCGATAAGAAACTGGTAATTTCAAAAAAGTTACTGATGGCGTACCCTTTCCCGCTAGAGGATAGGTCACGTTGGGAGATATCCCTTAGGGTGGATAAGGCGCTCACACGTTTGTCAAAAAAGGTGGCACTGCCATCTTAGGATACGGCCACCTTGAAGGAGCCTGCTGATAAAAAGCAGGAGGCTATCCTGAAGTCTGTAAATACACACTCAGGTTATATACTGAGACCTGCAATAGCCTCAGCATAAATAGTGCTGCTGCAGCGTGGTCTGATACCCAGTCAGATAATATTAAAACTCTAAGACAGGGATAATAGTTTGCTAACATAGAGCATATTAAAGACGTTGTCTTAGATATAAAGGATGCACAGAGGGATATTTGCCGGCTGGCATCCAGAATTAATGCAATGTCCATTCTGCCAGGAGGGTATTAGAAACCCGGCAGTGGACAGGTGATGCTGCCTATAAAAGGCACATGGAGATTCTGCCTTATAAGGGTGAGGAATGGTTTGGGGATGGTCTCTGGGACCTCGTATCCACAGCAACAGCTGGGAAGAAAAATTTTTACCTCAGGTTTCCTCACAGCCTAAGAAAGCACTGTATTTTCAGGTACAGTCCTTTCGGCTTCAGAAAAGCAAGCGGGTCAAAGGCGCTTCCTTTCTGCACAGAGACAAGGGAAGAAGGAAAAAGCTGCACCAGCAGCCAGTTCACAGGATTAAAAAATCTTCCCCCGCTTCCTCTGAGTCCACCGCATGACGTTGGGTCTCCACAGGTGGAGACAGGTGCGGTAGGGGCGCATCTCGGGAACTTCAGGGACCAGTGGGCTTGCCCACAGGTGGATCCCTAGGTTCTGCAAATAGTATCACAGGGATACAGGCTGGAGTTCGAGGCGACTCCCCCTCGCCGTTACCTCACATCAGCCTTGCCTGCTGCCCTCGGAGAAAGGTAGTACTGGCGGCAATTCACAAGCTGTACTTCCAGCAGGTGAAATCAAGGACCCCTCCTTCAACAAGGCCGGGGTTACTATTCCAAAATGTTGTGGTACCGAAACCGGTTCGGTGAGACCCATTCTAAAATTGAATGCCTTGAACACTTATATACGAAGGTTCAAGTTCAAAATGGAATCGCTCAGGGCGATTATTGCAAGCCTGGAGAATTTCATGGTATCACTGGACATCAAGGATGCTTACCTGCATGTCCCTATTTACCCTCTTCACCAGGAGTACCTCAAAATTGTGGTACAGGATTGTCATTACCAATTCCAGACGTTGCCGTTGGTCGGTCCCCGGCACAGAGGTATTTACCAAGGTAATGGCCGAAATAATTATCCCGTACTTGGACGATCTCCTTATAAAGGCGAGGTCCAGGGAGCAGTTGTTCGGCGGAGTAGCACTATCTCGGGAAGTGCTACAACAGCACGGCTGGATTCTGAATATTCCAAAGTCGCAGCTGGTTCCTACGACGCGTCTACTGTTCCGGGGTATGGTTCTGGACACAGAACAGGATAAAAAGGGTTTCTCCCGGAGGAGAAGTCCAAGGAGTTGTCGTCTCTAGACAGAGACCTCCTAATACGTATACAGGTGTCGGTGCATCAATGCACGCGAGCCCTGGGAAGGATGGTAGCTTCTTACGAAGAAATTCCAATCGCCAGGTCCCATGCAAGGATTTTCCAGTGGGATCTGTTGGACAAGTGGTCCGTGTCGCATCTTCAGATGCATCGGCGGATAACCCTGTCTCCAAGGGCCAGGGTGTCGCTGTTGTGGTGGCTGCAGAGTGCTCATCTTCTAGGGGGCCGCAGATTCGGCATACAGGACTGGGTCCTGGTGACCACGGATGCCAGCCTTCTAGGCTGGGGGGCAGTCACACAGGGAAGAAACTTCCAAGGCTATGGAAAAGTCAGGAGACTTCCCTACACATAAATATTCTGGAACTAAGGGCCATTTACAATGCCCTAAGTCAGGCTAGACCCCAGCTTCAACACCGGCCGGTGCTGATCCAGTCAGACAACATCACGGCGGTCGCTCATGTAAACCGACAGGGCGGCACAAGAAGCAGGATGGCGATGGCAGAAGCCACAAGGATTCTCCGATGGGCGGAAAATCATGTGTTAGCACTGTCAGCAGTGTTCATTCCCGGAGTGGACAACTGAGAAGCAGACTTTCTCAGAAGACACGACCTCCACCCGGGAGAGTGGGGACTTCATCCAGAAGTTTTCCAAATGATTGTACACCATTGGGAAAGGCCACAGGTGGACATGATGGCGTCCCGCCTCAACAAAAAGCTACAAAGATATTGCGCCAGGTCAAGGGACCCTCAGGCGATAGCTGTGGACGCTCTGGTAACACCGTGGGTGTACCAGTCGGTGTATGTGTTCCCTTCTCTGCCTCTCTTACCCAGGGTAATGAGAATAATGAGAAGGAGAGGAGTAAGAACTATACTCATTGTTCCGGGTTGGCCAAGAAGAGCTTGGTAACCAGAACTCCAAGAAATGATCTCAGAGGACCCATGGCCTCTGCCGCTCAGACAGGACCTGCTGCAGCAGGGGGCCTGTCTGTTCCAAGACGTACCGCGGCTGCATTTGACGGCATGGTGGTTGAACGCCGGATCCTGAAGGAAAAGGGCATTCCGGAGGAAGTTATCCCTACGCTATTTAAAGCTAGGAAAGAAGTGAACGCAAACCATTATCACCGCATATGGTGGAAATATGTTGCGTGCTGTGAGGCCAGGAAGGCCCCAAAGGAGAAATGTCAGCTAGGTCGATTTCTGCACTTCCTACAGTCAGAGGTGACTATGGGCCTAAAATTGGGTTCCATGAAGGTCCAGATTTTGGCTCTATCGATTTTCTCCCAAAATAGAACTGGCTTCACTGCCTGAAGTTCGGACTTTTGTTAAGGGAGTGCTGCATAGTCAGCCCCCGTTTGTGCCTCCAGTGGCACCGTGGGATCTCAACGTAGTGTTGGATTTCCTGAAGTCGCATTGAGTTGAGCCACTTAAATCCGTGGAGCTACAATACCTCACGTGGAAAGTGGTCATGCTGTGGGCCTTGGCGTCGGCCAGGCGTGTATCAGAATTGGCGGTTTTGTCATGCAAAAGCCCTTATCTGTATTTTATATGGATAAGGCGGAATTGAGGACTCGTTCCCAATTCCTTCCTAAGGTGGTATCAGTTTTTCATGTGAACCAACCTATTGTGGTGCCTGCGGCTACTTGGGACTTGGAGGATTCCAAGTTTTCTGGACGTGGTCAGGGCCCTGAAAAATATATGTTTCCAGGACGGCTGGAGTCAGAAAGACTGACTCCCTATTTATCCTGTATGCACCCAACAAGCTGGGTGCTCCTGCTTCTAAGCAGACTATTGCTCGCTGGATCTGTAGCACGATTCAACTTGCACATTCTGCGGCTGGACTGCCGCACCCTAAATCTGTAAAAGCCAATTCCACGAGGAAAGTGGGCTCTTCTTGGGCGGCTGCCCGAGGGGTTTCGGCTTTACAAATTTGCCGAGCTGTTACTTGGTCGGGGTCAAACACTCTTGCAAGAGTCTACAAGTTTGATACCCTGGCTGAGGAGGACCTAGAGTTTGCTCATTCGGTGCTGCAGAGTCATCCGCACTCTCCCGCCCGTTTGGGAGCTTTGGTATAATCCCCATGGTCCTTACGGAGTCCCCAGCATCCACTTAGGACGTTAGAGAAAATAAGATTTTACTCACCGGTAAATCTATTTCTCGTAGTCCGTAGTGGATGCTGGGCGCCCATCCCAAGTGCGGATTGTCTGCAATACTTGTATATAGTTATTGCCTAACTAAAGGGTTTTTGTTGAGCCATCTGTTGAGAGGCTCAGTTGTTATCATACTGTTAACTGGGTATTGTATCACGAGTTATACGGTGTGATTGGTGTGGCTGGTATGAGTCTTACCCGGGATTCAAAATCCTTCCTATTTGTGTCAGCTCTTCCGGGCACAGTATCCTAACTGAGGTCTGGAGGAGGGTCTTAGTGGGAGGAGCCAGTGCACACCAGGTAGTCCTAAAGCTTTCTTTAGTTGTGCCCAGTCTCCTGCGGAGCCGCTAATCCCCATGGTCCTTACGGAGTCCCCAGCATCCACTACGGACTACGAGAAATAGATTTACCGGTGAGTAAAATCTTATTTTATCTGGATTTCAGAACCATTTTTATGTGGTTTTAAAGTACAATCCTTTCCCTCCCCCCACTTTATAAGAGTTTAAAATAATATAGTATATATACATCTTTTACCGTTATACTCTATTATATTTTATCTGTATCAAATAAATTTGTTATATTTTTATACACATGGACTGTTACATATTTTAATTAATAGACCTGTGGTCGCCAGAACCCTTATACCAATTGTTCATAAACCACTCTTACAGTAACTTACCATTACTGCATACTTAAGGGACGGCAGACACCCAACATTATTGGGAGTGTTTTTAGTCAGGTGTATCTATAACATTTGTGGCGCTTGCATATTCTTTGTTTTATATATATATATATATATATATATATATATATATATACACAGTATATATACATACAGTATATGTACAGTATATCTGTGTGCAAATAAGTTTCTGAATCTGTACACGAAGTGCTACAATGTAACTTCCTCAGCTTTTACCAAGCCAAGTTTCATTGTGCCTCGTACTGTATACACACTCAGTTACACACAATATACAAGTGTCCCATTCAAATCACAGTCTCCTGGTGCACCCAAGTCACATTGTGTTTTGGCAAAAAAAAAAAATACATCCAGAGTTGCACAAGACCTGTCGGCGCCCGGCATCATGTGTTACACGGTATATTGAGGTTAGATGTATGAGGACACATTTGCAAGTGTCATATTTACGTGAATTAAAATGTGAATGTAAGTTCTTACGAGCAGGACCCTCTTCCCTCATGTGCCTTTTCTTCTTTTACTTAAACTATCTTCTACTACATACTCCCCTCAAATCCCGCGGTTTTCTGCCTCCCGGATCCTTATATCAGTGTCGTCTGCTGATGTAGCTATGTGTATAATACCCTGTACTTGTCCTATATTGTCTTCAGTTGTAAGTCACTGTTTTCCTGTTGTATTTACTTATATACTCTGTAACTGGACGCTGCGGAACTTATAATAATAATAATAATAATACCCATACCTGGAAGTAGATGGGTATGTGTGGAATGATGTATATACATATGTTTCTGATAAGCAACGCAAAATAAATGCCATTTTTGCTGTTTATTTCTATGGTTTTATTCATTTTGGGGGTCATTCAGACCCAATTGCACGCTAGCTTTTTTTGCAGCGGCGCTATCGAGTCTGAACTACGCATGCATATGCACCGCAATGCGCAGGCGCGTCGGCCGCCGGCTACGGGGATCGCCGGACAGCGACAGATTTTACGAAGAAAGCGATCACAAGAAGATTTACAGGAGGAGGCCATTTGTGGGTATCAACTGACCATTTTTAAGGAGTGTCTGAAGAAACGCAGCCATTTTAAGGGAGGGTTCCTGACGTCAGCTCCAGGCCGGATCATCGCAGCGACTGAGTAAGTCCTGAGCTGTGCAGAGACTGCACAAACCTTTGTTTGTGCAGCTCTTTGCACATGCAATCATCCCCCTGCACAGCAATTACCCCCTCCCCCTGTAGGCCGCGACTACCTGGTCGCAGCAGTGCAAAAAACGCAGCCCAGCCATCAGATCTGAATTAGGCCCATTGTACTGCAGCCTAAAATGAAACTGCTATATTTGATAGAAAGCGCCAATGAACATTTATATTCATTTATGCTCATTTGTCATTCTTTGCTTTTTTATTTATAGAAAAAAAGGGATAAAAATTATATACTACGGAAGTATTAACAATTCATAAAAAAAGCTTTTTACATTCCTGAATGATAATAAGAAGATCTGCAAATTGTAGCACTTTTTCTGCTGACCCATAGTTGAAAACAACATATAGACAGAAGAGGCGTCTGCCTGCAGACCCCGCACGGTAATGAACAATGGGGGGTTTTAGATTGTAACTTTAAACATTTGTATGTTTGGCATTACTACCCCCCTCAAATGTAACAATTACTTAATGGGAAGAGTACTTTTGTAAAACTCAATATAACACCTATTTCACATTTTATAATTTGATTTCTTTTTGTTACTGTAACGACACTACTCAATGCTGAGTAACATAAAGATACCCAAATGTTACAAATCGCCCGATTTCCTCGATAAATAACGTAGGATCTTTTTTATTTATTTATAATAAATTATATAGTGCGGATTGCAGCAAATGTCTTTGTTTTGCTAGTCTTATTATAATATCGCACCAATATCTTCAATTTTCCTTGTGTACAGCACTGGGAGTTTGTCTAAATAATGAGACATATTCTTTACAAGAGTTGATCAAAGTGAGAATTACTGTGTGATACATTTCTTCAGTCTTGCAGAAAAAGGTTTCCCTTATCTTCAAGGCGCAATGAGGACTTGGTAAAACCATTCAGCCATCCTCTGTTCCCTGTTCCCCCATTAATAGGCAGGGCACATCAGGCGCAGCATACAAACATTACTTGTCTTCCCGTGTCAGGCCGACCAGCCCAGCAATAAATGAACTGACTCATTAAACGGGCATTTGAATTTAAAAGCTTTTTCGTTCTCTTTTAAACAAGGGATTCAAATGATGTTAAAAGAACGGTGTCACTGCTGAAATGGCTCCTTGTTACATGCAGTCCTGGCCCTGTGTGATGCTGGGAATGCAGGTGGGAAGCTGGAGTGTCCGTTTCATTGAATGGAAAATTCATTCCAGTCGAGGAAGATAATGCCAGATTTATTTATTATGTTTGGAGGCAGTTGGCGACTCCGCAAACAGCGGCAATATAAACTTATTGCCGGTCATAGTTGTAGCGAGACCAGTGGTGCAAGTAGAAAAAGTCTTATAGGTACTGTGTGCACGCATGGGTGTGGCCAAGGAAAATGGGGGCGTGATAGTTACACATATGGGGGGTCAGATACACATATGACCCTATTAGTGCCAGATACACATTGCCCCACAGTGAAAGACATACATTGCCCCAGAGTGCCAGATACACAAATACCCCCACAGTGCCAGATACAAAAATGCCCCCACAGTGCCAGATACACATTGACCCACAGTGCCAGATACACATTGCCAGAGTGTCAGATATACATTGCCCCACAGTGCCAGATAAACAAATGCCCCCAGAGTCGCAGATATACATTGCCCCAAAGTGCCAAATACACAAATGCCCCCATAGTGCCAGATACACAAATGCCCCCGCAGTGTCAGATACGCAAATGCCCCCACAGTGCCAGATACACAAATGTCCCCATAGTGCCAGATACATAAATGCCACCGCAGTGCCAGATACGCAAATGCCCCCACAGTGCCAGATACACAAATTCCCCCACAGTGCCAGATATACAAATGCCCCCACAGTGCCAGATACACAAATGCCCCCACAGTGCCAGATATACATTGAACCGAAGTGCCCTCTCCCCTGCTCACCGCTGCCTCTGTTTGTGCTGTGTGAGGGGAGGAGAGCGTGCGCCTCCCCTGCCCCTCAATGTTCGTGAAGTCCGGTCTCCTCTCCAGCGGCGGGAATCTCAAATGAGGAGCCGGTTCGTTAGCCAATCAGAGCTTGCAGACCGGCATCCAATCAGGAGCCGTGGCTGCCAGTCCGCGAGCTCTGATTGGCTATCAAACCGGTGTCTTATTGATATTCACCCCGCTGCCGCCGCAGCTGCCAGAGACTGCGGACATCACAGAGAATTGAGGGGCAGGAGAGGCGCTGCACTCTCCACCCCTCACACAGCAGCCAGCGGGATGCAGGTATGGTGGACGGCCCCGCGGTACGGTGTACCAGCTGGGAATTTCTTACTGGTACGCCGTACCACCTCGTACCGCCATACTTGCAGAGCTGGGCGAGACACATGTGTATAAATGAAACAGCCTCCGACGAGTTCCGCAGCTGTGGGACTTTTGCATCTTTTTTTCAACCTATAGAATATTTTCCATATTGCAGCCACAAACAGGACTGTAGTGTATTGGGGACTTAGAATTTGTGCTTTTCTCGCAATTGTGGCAATGTAAATTCACACAATGTTGCGTGTTGGGATGCACGCCGACGGCTCAGTTCCATCAATCCCTGGTCTCTTGTTTTATTCTCTGATTAGCGCCCTTGTCACACTGCTATAGCACACAACTCTGCCACTGGTGTACAGGGTACGGGTACTTTGTGTTTTTATCACACTAACAATGCAAAACAGACACACATTCAGTAAAAAATCTGAGCGCTGAGACTCATGGCGGCTTAATCGGATAACCGGGTTATGATATTTATGAAAACCAAAATCTGGACCAAATAAGCCCCACCCCAATCTGCCCAAACACGCCCACCTACCAGGAAGCCCTCTTGTTGGATCCTCACCCAGTGCAACCCCCTCCCAAACACACACACCTTTCAATGTGTGCAGTGCCTGATTCAGTGGTGGGCAGAGTAGGTAAGTGCCTGATTCAGTGGTGGGCAGAGTGGGTAAGTGCCTCATTCAATGGTGGACAGAGTGGGTAAGTGCCTGATTCAGTGGTGGGCAGAGTGAGTAAGTGCCTGATTAAGTGGTGGACAGAGTGAGTAAGTGCCTGATTCAGTGTTGGGCAGAGTGGGTAAGTGCCTGATTCAGTGGTGAGCAGAGTGGGTAAGTGCCTGATTCAGTGGTAGGCAGAGTGGGTAAGTGCCTGATTCAGTGGTGGGCAGAGTGGGTAAGTGCCTGATTCAGTGGTGGGCAGAGTGGGTAAGTGCCTGATTCAGTGGTGGGCAGAGTGAGTAAGTGCCTGATTCAGTGGTGGGCAGAGTGGGTACATGCCTGATTCAGTGGTGGGCAGAGTGGGTAAATGCCTGATTCAGTGGTGGGCAGAGTGGGTAAGTGCCTGATTCAGTGGTGGACATAGTAAGTAAGTGCCTGATTCAATGGTAGGCAGAGTGGGTAAGTGCCTGATTCAGTGGTGGACATAGTAAGTAAGTGCCTGATTCAATGGTAGGCAGAGTGGGTAAGTGCCTGATTCAGTGGTGGACAGAGTGGGTAAGTGCCTGATTCAGTGGTAGGCAGAGTGGGTAAGTGCCTGACTCAATGGTAGGCAGAGTGGGTAAGTGCCTGATTCAGTGGTGGGCAGAGTGAGTAAGTGCCTGATTCAGTGGTGGGCAGAGTGAGTAAGTGCCTGATTAAGTGGTGGACAGAGTGAGTAAGTGCCAGATTCAGTGTAGGGCAGAGTGGGTAAGTGCCTGATTCAGTGGTGAGCAGAGTGGGTAAGTGCCTGATTCAGTGGTGGACAGAGTAGGTAAGTGCCTGATTCAATGGTAGGAAGAGTGGGTAAGTGCCTGATTCAGTTGTGGACAGAGTGGGTAAGTGCCTGATTCAGTGGTAGGCAGAGTGGGTAAGTGCCTGATTCAGTGGTGGACAGAGTGGGTAAGTGCTTGATTCAGTGGTAGGCAGAGTGGGTAAGTGCCTGATTCAATGGTAGGCAGAGTGGGTAAGTGCCTGATTCAGTGGTGGGCAGAGTGAGTAAGTGCCTGATTAAGTGGTGGACAGAGTGAGTAGGTGCCTGATTCAGTGATGGGCAGAGTGAGTAAGTGCCGGGTACAGCGATTTCTGTTGCTTGTCCTGTGCAGGGTAAATTCTGTCTATTTTTTGGAATGTAGGTTTCACATGTTAGAAAGCATTAAGGGGTTGATTCCGAGTTGTTCGCTCGCTAGCTGCTTTTAGCAGCATTGCACACGCTAAGCCGCCGCCCTCTGGGAGTGTATCTTAGCATAGCAGAATTGCGAACGAAAGATTAGTAGAATTGCGAATAGAAATTTCTTAGCAGTTTCTGAATAGCTCCAGACCTACTCACAAATAGCGATCAGTTCAGTCAGTTTCGTTCCTGGTTTGACGTCACACACACGCCCAGCCACTCCCCCGTTTCTCCAGACACTCCCGCGTTTTTCCCAGAAATGCCATGCGTTTTTCCGCACACTCCCATAAAACGGGCAGTTTCCGCCCAGAAACACCCACTTCCTGTCAATCACACTCCGATCAGCAGAACGATGAAAAAACTTTGTTACGCCGTGAGTAAAATACCAAACTTTTGTGCTAATTTACTTGGCGCAGGCGCGCTGCGTACATTGCGCATGCGCAGTTTGCCACTAATCGCTCCGTAGCGGAAAAAAAATAACGAGCGAACAACTCGGAATGACCCCATAAATGTACCCACCCTGCCCAAATCTATATCTCTCTGCACAAGTTACATCTGCCCCGCCTGCAGCGCTATTGCCCAGGGGACAGTTACTTGCGTTTTTTGCTTTACTTCCAAACCAGGATCAGACCCTGAGATAGAGATGGAAATTTCATGCAGACGGATTGAACTTTTCCAGCACCTTGTTCAATCTATGTAATGAATTCCAGCTGTTCTGTAGGCTACGTTGGCTGGTAATACTAACACTATAGATTTCATTGTGCATGGGAATAGTTTTGTCTCGTTGAAAGTACTTTATAAGTCCAAACTTGATCTCCACCAGCCGTGAGCTTGTGCAGGGCTCGGAAAAATATGTCCCTGAAAATGCTCCCTTCTTTTCTTTTATATTTTTGGAATTGCACCAAAAAATGAAATGCTGAACTCCTCCCCTCTGCTGTGTCATCTTTTGCCCCTCTGCATAGTCGCCCTTCTTCTTTTCTTTCCAGGAAATGAATGAGCATTTGAGCAAATGTAGGTACAGAGCAGATATAAAGCCGTATTGGGCAATTTGCTCACTATGGGGGTCATTCCGAGTTGATCGCTAGTAGATTTCGGTCGCTTCGCAGCGATCAGGCAAAAAATCGGCACTTCTACGCATGCGTATGCTGCGAAATGCGCACCTGCGTCATACTATTACAACGAACTATGTAGTTTCACACAAGGTCTAGCAAAGCTTTTCAGTCACACTGCTGGCCTCAGAGTGATTGACAGGAAGTGGGCGTTTCTGGGTGTCAACTGACCGTTTTCAGGGAGTGTTCAAAAAAATGCAGGCGTGCCAGGAAAAACGCAGGCGTGGCTGGGCGAACGCAGGGCATGTTCGTGACGTCAAAACAGGAACTGAACAGTCTGAAGTGATCGCAAGTGCTGAGTAGGTCTGGAGCTACTCTGAAACTGCGCAAAAGTATTTTGTAGCCGCTCTGCGATCCTTTCGTTCACACTTCTGCTAAGCTAATATACACTCCCAGTGGGAGACGGCATAGCGCTTGCACGGCTGCTAAAAACTGCTAGCGAGCAAACAACTCGGAATGAGGACCCATAACTGACATCTAGCGTTAGCATGCCCTCTCTTTCCAGCGACGGACGACCAAAGACAACAACAACTGCAGCTATTGTGCCGACTAAGAGAAGACTCCTATAACAAGTCTTTAGTGTCCGCTTGAGTGGTCTTACATAGAAGCGGGTTCTCTGAGACTGGTCGGAGCTGCCTCTCTGCATCTTAATAAATACACTGATTTTCCTTTCCACATTCTATTGTTTTTTTAGTCATATATTAATATCATTAAGCCTATTTGTTTACTTTCCCTGCCCTGGGGTATGAAGCAGCTCTGCTAATCTCTCCGCACTGAAATATCTCAAGAGAGCTGCTTTTTGTCATAACCCAAGGCAGCGGACTAAACAACTGTCTCATGATATAAATACATGCTAAAAAAAACACAGAAATCTATTAAGAAAAAGCACAATATTTAGTAACAGTTTTATTTCTTTCTTTTTCTTTTTTAATTTCACTCCTGGGGTGGTTCAGTGAGGGCTGCCCGGCAGCCCGCCAACAGTGGTGTATACTGGAAATAAATTTGCCCACTGACTTTTTCCCCCCAAAATATAATTTAATGGCATCAATGATGGTGCTTGATGACTGGTCCATTGCATTGGACAGGAGAAGAAGATGTGGTAGATGAGCCAGGTACCAAAGTAAGTAGCTGAGTGGATATGAAACAATGGATGCTCCCTGTATTGTATGCCATCATTTCTTTATTATATTGTGGTCACTGGGATGCGCTCTGTATCATATTATCCACTTGCCGGACGTGTTTGCATCAGATGCAACCAAACCAGGCCAGGCTTTCCCTGACATTGTTGCATCTGATGTGCTAGTCAGAAAACCCACTGTACGGCTGCTGGAAGAGACTTTTCCTGCATCTGTCGCCGTCAGAGGGACATCCCAGTCTCTCTTCTTCCTGGTGCTCTCCTCCTAGTGTCTGCCATGCAGCCACTCACTGCTGATCGGGCAGCCCAGCGGCACCCCCCGACCCGTTGGCTGCAGAAATTAGCAAAATGTCAAACAGCAGCCCCTTATCTACCTTTTGGCCACCTGAGCAGTAGCCAGGAAATAAAGAGTTGTGATGGTCTGATTATGTATATATATATATATATATATATATATATATTTTTTTTTTTTTTTTTTTTATGAAATCATATTGGGTATATTTGAAATAAACATCTACTGTAATTCATCCAGAAAATACTGACAATTTCTGAGCAGGTATTGGAAAAAAATATTAGACAGCTAAGTCGTTTAGATCAGTAAGATGCTTCCTGTATTATGTTGCTGCCACTAGAAAGCATTCATCATTATATTGCAATCACTAAGATGCAATCACTACTTTGTTGTATAGCAGTCACTAGGATGCACTCTTCATTGTATTGCAGTCACTAGGATGCTCTCCTTGTTGTATAGCAGTCACTAGGATGCTCTTCGTGTTGTATAGCAGTCACTAGGATGTTCTCTCCATTGAATGGCAGTCACTATATATTGCAGTCACTATTGTAGGATACTTTCTGCATTGTAGTACAGTCACTATGATATTCTCTGTTGTATGGCAGTTACTAAGATGCTATAAATTGCAGTCACTATGATACGCTCTGCCTTGATGTACAGTCACTATGATATTCTCTGTTGTATGGCAGTCACTAAGATGCTATATATTGCAGTCACTATTATACGCTCTGCCTTGTTGTGCAGTCACTATGATATTCTCTGTTGGTTGGCAGTCAGTAAGATGCTATATATTGCAGTCACTATTATACACTCTGCCTTGATGTACAGTCACTATGATATTCTCTGTTGTATGGCAGTCACTAAGATGATATATATTGCAGTGGGTGTAGTATGGCTGACCGGCGGTCTCCTGACCGCCGGTCAGCTTACCGACGCCGGGATCCCGGCCGCATACCGATGCCGGGATCCCGGCGGTGAGGGGCGAGTGCAGCAAGGCCCTTGCGGGCTCGCTGCGCTCGCCATGCTGCGGGTTCGGTGGCGACCTGCGGTCACCACGGGTTTATTCCCACTCTATGGGTGTCGTGGACACCCACGAGTGGAAATAGTCCCTGTTGGTCGGCATGCCGACCATCGGGATACTGAGCCATCGGGATGGTGGAGGAGGCCATGTGACTGTCGGTCAGCAGACCGCCGGTCACATGAATACTACCCATTGCAGTCACTATTATACGCTCTGCCTTGATGTACAGTCACTATGATATTCTCTGTTGTATGGCAGTCACTAAGATGCTATATATTGCAGTTACTATGATACGCTCTGCCTTGATGTACAGTCACTATGATATTCTCTGTTGTATGGCAGTCACTAAGATGATATATATTGCACTCACAATGATATGCTCTGCCTTGATGTACAGTCACTATGATATTCTCTGTTGTATGGCAGTCACTAGGATGCTCTCTGTGTTGTAAAGCAGTCACCGGGATGCTCTCTACATTGTATGGCAGTCACTAGGATGTTCTTACCATTGTATGGCAGTCACTAGAATGCTCTCTATGTTGTATAGCAGTCACTAGGATGTTCTCTCCATTGTATGGCAGTCACTAAAAGGCTATATCTACTATATTGCAGTCACTAGGATACTTTCTGCATTGTAGTACAGACACTATGATATTCTCTGTTGTATGGCAGTCACTAGGATGCTCTCTGTGTTGTAAAGCAGTCACCGGGATGCTCTCTACATTGTATGGCAGTCACTAGGATGTTCTTACCATTGTATGGCAGTCACTAGAATGCTCTCTATGTTGTATAGCAGTCACTAGGATGCTCTCTCCATTGTACGGCAGTCACTAAAAGGCTATATCTACTAAATTGCAGTCACTTGGATACTTTCTGCATTGTAGTACAGTCACTATGATATTCTCTGTTGTATGGCAGTCACTAGGATGCTCTCACAACTTTTATCTAGTAGACTGTGGAACTTTGGTGCACAGCCAAAATTAATGGGTGTGGTGTCATGGGATATGCCCATGTGCCCACGAGCCATTCCTAGATTTGGGGCATGCCCAGTGCTTCAGGAGCACAACATCTATTCAGTGCTTACTCTGCTAAGCAGAACATCAGGAGGAAGGAGGCCTCCCAACCACCCTCCCCAGTGGGACAATGCAGCCTGCAGTTGGAACAATGCCCAAAAGAGTGGGACTGTCCTGCCAAAATCAGAATTGTTAGAATGTACAGTATGACTAGGATGCCATCTTTATTTTACGTCAGTCACTTGGATGCAATCCTTATTTGCATGATGGCCACTTTGATGTTCTCTGTATTAAATTTCAGTTACAGGATACTTTCTGTTTTATATTAGGGCCACTATGTATCGTTTGCCCATTATTAGGATGTAATATGTATTATATTGCGGTTGCTAAGAGGCTTCCAGTATTATATTGCAGTCACTAGGAAAACTCTATGTTCTGAATGGCAGTCAGTAGGATGCTATCTGTGTTGTATGACAGTCAATATGATCCTCTCTATTGTATGATGGCCACTAGGAAGCTATCTGTATTGCTGTATATTGCAGTCACTAGGATACTTTATGTTCTGAATGGCAGTCAGTAGGATGCTATCTGTGTTGTATGACAGTCAATATGATCCTCTCTATTGTATGATGGCCACTAGGAAGCTATCTGTATTGCTGTATATTGCAGTCACTAGGATACTTTATGTTCTGAATGGCAGTCAGTAGGATGCTATCTGTGTTGTATGACAGTCAATATGATCCTCTCCGTTGTATGATGGCCACTAGGATGCTATCTGTATTTCTGTATATTGCAGTCACTAGGATACTCTGTGTTGTCACTAGAATGATCTCTGTATTGCATACCTCCCAGCCATCCAGATTTTGGCAGGAAAGTCCCTCTTTTAGAGCTTTCTTGTCATCCCACTTGCGGGCTGTAGTGTTCCGTTGTGCTGGGAGCCCCCCACTCACCCTCTGCATGTGGTGAATAGATGCCATGCATACACTATCTATTCAGTGGAGAAAGGGACTGGGGGCATGTCTAGCAGCTCTCGGAACACTGAGCATGCCCCCAGCATAATGAAAATGGGGGGAGTTGTATACAAATATGGCATTTCTCTTGAGGCCACGCCACCTTTTGTAAGCTCACGCCCCCTTTTTGAGGAAAAAAAGTTGGGAGGATAGTATTGTATAGTAGTCTCTAAGGTGCTATCTGTATTGTATGATGGGCACTAGAATGTTCTTTGTATTATATTTCAGTTTCTAGGATGCTTTCTGTTTTATATAATGCCATTATGGTCTTTTTGTATTCTTTGGCCATAATTAGAATGCTGTTTTTTACTATTTAGCAGTTGCTAAGAGGCTTTCTGTATTATACTGTAGTCACTGGGATGCTCTCTATGTTATATAGCAGCCACTAGGATGCTCCCTATTATGTAGCCATTACTGGGAAATGTTCTGTATTGTGAAGTAGTTACACAATGGCTCTTTGTATTGCACAGGAGCAGCTGGAAGGATCTCTGTATTGTTCAAGGATCACTGGAAGATTCTCTGTACTGTGCAGTGATTTCATACAAACTCTTTGGGGGCTATTCAATTGTTATCACCATCCCTTGCACCCATGCGCACCCACCAGCAGTTATTCAATTGTTGCAATTATGGTACCCATTAAACAACTGAATTGCCCTCTTTGTATTGTGCAAAGGACACAATATGTTTCTCTGTAGTATGCAAGGGTCACTGGTAGGCACCTAGCAGAATAGTGGTGGTCGGTGGATACTGTACAGTTTGGTCATACCATATGACTTTACCCTTTTTCAATACATGTTCTTCACTATTGTTAACATTTGTACAGCAGCTTATTATTGATAATTATGGGTTATCTTCCAGATCTGAAGCACAGATGGCGGCTATGACCCCACTATTAGTAGTAATTATTATTTATGCAAACTTTATTTAATTTCTCAATCTATGTTTCTTTTTTTTATATCCACAACGTTCAGAGAAATGAATGCGTGTCACATTCTGTTGATAATAATTGTACAACTAAAACCGTTTTTCAGTAAACAGTCGGATGGCAGCTGGTGCTCTTATTGAGTGAGGCGCCTACGAGTACTGATTTTAGCATCTGTTGCACCCTCCAGCAAAAAAATTAACCCAGAAATAAGTAAATGCAATTTAGCCTAAATGGCTACAGTCAACAGTGCCGACCTGGAGCATTCCGTAGAACCACATGCAAAAACATAATAATAAAGTACAGTAAATACTGTACATTCAAACAAATCAGCTTAATACAGAAATATGAATACAGTTCTACTGTTCTGGAACAGGCCATTCAATTAATGTATCAAACAGAAAAAAAAAAAAAAACCTTTAATTTTCTTCAGCTGAGTATGTGGTGAAATGTGTTGGAGTGTGCAATAAGTTTCCGGATGAGCAGTATATAGGTAGAGTAGACACAGGGGGGTATTCAATTAGTGCTGAATTTTCCAACAGTTGGAAAATAAGCACTTTTCGCCCATTTTTAGGGTGAATTCCATTTGCCCTATTCAATGCCCATGCCAATTTTTTCGACTGGTTGGAAAATCCTGCACTGGCGAAAACCACGTGGATTGGTGAATTCGCCACAATACACATTATTTGTGAAATTTGCATCCATTTCGCCTGTTTTTGGGTCCATTATCGCCCATGCCAATTCGACAAAAAAAAATAAAAAATTGAAAAGACATGGGCAAAAATGGATTAAAAAATGGGCAGAAACGCCCGCTATTAAATACACGATCAAATTAGTGCCGTTTTTTCAACTGGATGATAAAATTGCACTTAATTAACCACCCCCCACCACAATCTGACTGTCTGGTTGTGACCTGTAATCTCTGACTAAAGTTGTTGTGAAATGTCAGGGCACAGAACCATATATAAGTAGCACTGCACACCGATGTTCCTTTCCTTCACAAACTCGGTATGAAGCTCAACAGAGGCCACTGCAGAGCCAAGATCTTCTACCACTACAAGCTGCTTTTAGGGAGGAAGCAGAGTTCTGAACCACTGTGTTTGGTTTGCAGAATTTTGGTGCAGGACATGGTACCTGGAAGACAAGGAGTGCTGTGGCCGCCCTGTGTCCACCATCACTGAGTATAATGTTGCTGCCATGCGAGCCATAGTTGAGGTGGATGTGGTAAGCAGGCCACTCCGCTGATCTGGCCATCCCTAGTAGGCTTGTCCTGGGACTTTTACAGCATTAACATCCACTGCATCTGAATCTGCTTCTGCTGCCATAAATGGAGGACCATGACAGATACAGTATTGGCCATTTCCCCAATGGTCTCTCATCATATACTGTGGATCCTTAATATTAATGTGTAGCCTCCAAAAATATTATTTGATAAACAGGCCCATTGGTTTAAGAAAGGTTTCCTGACCATACATTTGGGACCAAACTTGAGTTTAAAGAGGTTTGTCAAGACTCATAGTCCAAAAAAACCCAACACAAGCATTCAGCAAACTGAGACATTCACATTAAATATGCTAGCTGCCACTAATATCCAACGAGGCGTGAGGCACAGGATTCATTCCCCCCCGGACAACTGAAAGCTGTATTGTCCTCTATGGTTTGCTAACAGAAGAAGTTTTTCCTTGCAAATTTCTATCAGTTGCTCCATGTCTGGCCAGTGAAAAAAGGGAACCGTGCGCCAACTCGTATCGTCACACCAAGCCAAGCAGCAAGTTCTGTTTCAAGTTTACAGTATATCAGTCAATTAGGTTAACGTAGCTGATTGCACAGTAAGGTCACCTGAATGCAGTCTCCAGAAAGACAGAGCAACCTCGTTTCCCATTAGGATGTGATTCTCCGCTCATTGTCTGGAAGGCATTCTGCTCTTCATCTACTCTAACCTTACCAGTAGCTGTCACCACCGTCCACACGAATTATGGGAGAGATACATTTCTAAGGCAGAAACAGGGAATGTCACCAATCAGAAGCGACATTTCAAAAGATACTCGTGGCTTAAGTAGAAGCATTGACGATGTCTGCTTTTTATTTCATTAGAAGCGCAGCGAATAGTATTCACCCACAGCAGCATCACTAGTCTGTAAGTGAGACCATTGTACTGTATGTTTCATGGTCCACGCTACGGCTAGAAGTGGGGACGTTTCAAATGATAAAAATCTAAAGCTAAAAGGGCTTATTTACTAACAAAGGCAGAATTGAAATAAAGCAACCAATCGTCCAACAGCTGTTATTCCGATGAGTGCAGGGAAGTGTTCGATTGGATAGGGTGGTAGTGTAAATATTGCACCAAATTGCAATGTTAGTAAATGATCCATAATGTGTTCTGAGCAGGACCAACAAGACAAGTTTTATCAACAGATGAGGGGTTAAGGCATTGTCTAAATAATAAATCTGCTGCCCCCTCCTGAAAGATGGACTGTTCCACCCACAGCAGTTGGGATATACAGTACTGTATGATTATACAGCGCACAAAGGGGGTTATTTAATAAACGTACGGATTTTCTGCAGCAATACCTTTCTTTCCTCTCTGCTTGCATTGCTTACATTCCTCAACCTTTTCATTTCTCCTGTTGTCACATTCCTGCATTGGATATAATGGGGGCAATGCAGGAACGGTATTTATATTAGAGATGAGCACAGACCTCTGCATTTTGGTTTTGGTTTTAATTCATCATCGTGTTTTGGTTTTGATTTTGGCAAAGCCACCCACAAGTGTTTTGGTTCGGATTTTGGTTTTGCTTTGGTTTTGGATTCCGTTCATAGCTATGAAAATCAATAAACATTGATAATATGAAGACCACCAAAACAGCTAAAATCATGTCATTTGGACCTGTGTACATACAATCGAAATCCCAGTTTCTGTTTTTAAATCAGAGTTCCGAACTGACTACAAATCTGGTACACCAAAGTGATTGCGAACTGAGACTCAAATTAGCTTAGAAGCCCTAAGTCGGGGTGCATCCGTATTTCAGGACAACTGAACCGCACATCTCTAATTTACATATGTCAGAGATATAACGCCATCTGTAGATGACATTATGAGCCTTCTAATCTGAAGAATCACAGAAAAACTGGGAAGAGGCATCTCTTCCTGCTGTTCACTAATTCCCCCATATTCTCCCCTCCCCCGCTGGCTACAACTTCTTTCCTGCCTCCCACCTCCGTGGTACCCCCAGGTAGCTTTGCCGATCAGTGTCAGTCCAACATCACTGACGCTGTCAGCACATGCGCAGCGCAGAGCATTCAAACATCTTCTGCAAATTTACTGACGGGCGATGTCCCGGCACTTAAAATATATGTAAATGCAAATGTTCCAAAGCGAAAAGAGATGATTTTGGGGGTCATTCCGAGTTGATCGCTCGCTAGCAGTTTTTAGCAGCCGTGCAAACGTTATGCCGCCGCCCACTGTGGAGTGTATTTTAGCTTAGCAGAAGTACGAATGCATGTGCAGCCGCGCTCTGCAAAAACAATTTGTGCAGTTTCTGAGTAGCTCTGAACCTACTCAGCACTTGCAATCACTTCAGCCTATTCGTTTTTGGATTTGACGTCACACACCCGCCCAGCCACACCTGCACTTTTTCAGACACGCCTGCATTTTTTCAGCCACGCCTGCATTTTGCAAACCCTCCCTGAAAACGGTCAGTTGACACCCAAAAACGCCCCCTTCCTGTCAATCTTCTTGCGGCTGTCAGTGCGACAGAAAACTTCGCTAGAACCTGTGCGAAACAACAAATGCCTTTGTACCCGTACGTCGCACGTGCACATTGCGGTGCATACGCATGCGAACAACAGCAGCTAGCGATCAACTCGGAATGACCCCCTTTATGTACAAGCTTTTTGATTTGTTTTTATTTTTTAATTAGACTCCAAAGACCCAGGAGTATTTTTACTAAAAGTCAGTTTTGGTTTTCAGACAATTTTCAGTCAGTTTTGTATGACAGGCATTTACTAAAGTCAAAATCAACTCAAAATCGACCTAAATACAACTTTACACTTAAATAGAACTACAATAAGACCTTCAATATTTTAAAATAGAGTTCAATTCCTAACCCATATTTACTAATAGTTGATTTGAAAATCGACCCAAAATTAACATTTTCAATAGAACCATCAGAAATAGTTCTATTTGATTTTATATCATGTCGAATTGTCTGAAACCTCAATGTGATGGAGAATACATGTGAGAGAAGCTTGTGGGGCTCTGGCTGCATACATTATTGCATTGAAAGACACAGCAATAGTTTTTTTTTAAAGTGTGGATATGAAAATTAGCACAGGAATGTAGGTGTTTGTGGGTAATACAGTGCATGTGACATGTTTTGCCCAATAGAAATTATTTTGTATAATTTTGTCGATTTGGGTCGATTTTTGATGAATACAACTCTTTTAGAACTGACCTATTTGGAAGAGAAACACTGTAGTCAATTTTCAGGGGATGTGGTTCTATTCTGGTTGATTTCAAATATCAACTTTTAGTAAATAATCAACTGTTAGAAAATATACACCCCAATGTCATCCCGATTGCCACTATCCAAAATACTGGGAGACTGCCTATACCTTACAGAGTGTATATTTCAGAGTCACCTATTAACACCAATATACATAGGACTGTAGGAATTACTTTTATTACTGAGTAAGTTCTTGCACATATTGATTTGTAATATCATTGTGAGATTGTATTTATTAGTGAATAGATAGATAATCCATATTTGTGATAAATATAGTTAGAAAGGATCCATTTAGTGTAAAGTGTTATCCATATGTACTTTAATATATTGTGTTATTGACGGCCTGATTCATAGATGGAGGCTTTAGCACAGCCGCTGCGTCTGTCGCAGAAGGCGTCTTGTGTAAATAGGCGTCTCCTGACGGCTTCTGCAGTCACACTGCATGAACACTGGTCATTGAATAAACCTCCGGTTACTTAGGATAACCAATGTTTTCAAGCAGCCAGGGCCAGTGCAAAGACGTTGCTACCGACCTCGGCACGCCCAGAAAATGGGGCTGAAACGCCCATTTTTGGAATGCTGGCTGTCCCCATCCCCAACAATGGGACAAAAGGAGTTATAGCCCGAAAAATACACCCATCATCATAATAAGGACCAAATTTCTAGCTGCCACACAGTCAGTCATAAGTCATAAGTACTAAAATTGTATTTCTACTTTTCACAAAATTGTGACAATTTTTAATTTTTATTTATTTAAGCAGACAATGGGGCGATCAGTTGGGGCCTCTCGAACTGTGAGTTCTATAGAGACGGAGCCGCATGGCTAAAAGCTCCACCCCCAGATGAATTACGGGAGATTCTAGGTACTGCGAAAAGTCCTTCATCTACAGATCACTGTAATCAAGCAGGGCAGAATGGAATCAGAAGCTGCTTCAGGCACCTTGGGCCCTGGTCATGTAGGGTTATGAAACTCAGAAAGCCAATCCTGAAGTCGATTTGCCATTTTACTGGCAGCCATTGGAGGGAGTAGAGAATGGGTGTTAAGTGGCTGGAACGGGGCTGTGTGGGTAACCACCTGGCTGCTGTGTTTTGCACCAGTTGTAAGCTGTGCAAATCTTTGCTGGGAGACCCCGGTAGGGGGTATTGCAGTAGTCTAGGTGTGATGATACAAATGCATGGATGACTTTAGGCAGATCATCTGAGGGAATTAAGTGTTTGATTCTGGCTATGTTCCTCAGATGAAAGAATGAACATTTAATTGTGGCTAATAGCTGATGTTTAAGTGTCAGGCCACCATTCAGGACAACCCCAAGATTCTGCACATGACTCCTGTTTTGTAATTCTGTACCCCCAAGTGTCAGTCCAGTTGGTTGGCCTTTGATCTCGAGGTCCTATCATGAGGACGTCTGTTTTAGCCACGTGAACACACCCACAAGGCTCTAGTCACACCCACCCAGGACTAGTCACAGCTCCTCCCCTTCTCAGTGTAGGCCCAGCAATAGATCCTGAGACATAAATGACTGTAGGGGAGATGTATCAAGCCTTGGAGAGAGATAATGTGGAGAGAGACAAAGTTCCAACCAATTAGCTCCTACAATTAAGGACCCTACACACTGGCCGATGTGTGCGGCCGATACGAACAATCTCATTCAGTAATGATAAATTATAATGATGATAATGATAGATTTTTATAAACTCTAAATATTGACTGTTTATCAGTGTAATAACACGGACAACTCTTGCAGAAAAGCGGTGCACCGGCACAGACTCAGTTTTTCCCCTAAACCAGAAACCCAAGATGTTGCAATATTGTAAATCATCTCTAGTCTTGCTAAGTCTGTGCTGGCGCGGTTCTGGACGGAGGTCATAAAGTGTGCATACAGTATTTCATTGCGAAGGGAGCGCTCCCATTGCAGCACTTAGGCAGAGCATTTTACAGCATTCTGAATTGTGGGATTGCAGAACATCCACGGCTGTCAGTGCGATTTCAGCAGAACATTTTTTTTCAGGAAGTGTCATAAAAATGTCACCTGACACTTTTAGTTTCACAGGTTTATTGCTGAGGACGCTCCGAGACTTATACGTCACCGGCCGTATTACGGAGCGAGTGATACTATTTTTTCTTTTACAGTATTTTGTAATTACACTTTGGCTCTTTGATCACATTTATTATTTAAGGCGATGTCATATGCTGAAATTACACAAAATGTCTGAAAAAATGTGACTTGCAATGGGTACCTGTAACCAAACAAATAATGATGTGTTTCCTGACCAGGGCACCCTTCTGAGTGTTACCCCATTGGGGTTGGTGGACATGGTATTCCTGGTACATTTTATAAAGCCGCTGCTGTTTGGAGATGCCGAGTTACTGAGTTAAAACTTCCTTGTACACTGTACCACAGTTTTAATAAATACTCAGCTGTTATGCTTCAGCATACTGTACAATGGCCCTCAGTCCCACCTGATCGCTAGCAGGCTACTTTTAGCTCAGCTGCGATCAGGTAGTCGCCGCTTACAGGGGAGGGGGTAATCGCTGTGCAGGGCTGCGCTCGCTTGTGCAGAGAGCTGCACAGCTCAGGACTTACTCAGCCGCTGCGATGATCTTGTCCGATGTCAGGAACCCTCCCTGGAAACGGCTGGACAACCCTGCATTCGCCCGGACATGCGTTCAAAATGGTGAGTTGACACCCCCGGCCGGCCTCTTCCTGTCAATCTTCTAGCATTCGGCGCTGTGAACGCTTTCTTCGTTCAATTCGGGCAGTGACGCGCCTGCGCATTGCGGCCCGTGCGCATGCGCCCACAATGTTCATCAGTTGGTAAGACTTTGACTTGGTGCATGTATTTGTGTGTAGGAAAGGTAAAAAGTTGTTTCTGGCTAAACACTGGAGTTGATATGTTTGCAGAATGTCAACAGGGTCAGGGGGCGTATTAAGAGAAAAGGGGTCCCGTGTGCAGGCTTCGTGCTGGCCCCCTTCCTCTCTGGCAGCGGCCACAGTACTGTAGACTTTGCCTTTGTGTCACAGTTTACTGCAAATGCACAGGTCTCTGGGAACATGGGCGCTGCACCAATTTCCTAGTGGCCGCTGGGGTAAGTTTAATTATATGGCTGCAGGGTGTGCAGTGTGGTCGCCATGGACCCAGGGGTCCCTGCATACCGCACACCTTGCAATGTTCTAAATACGCCAATGAACAGAGTCCAAGGTCTGACCTTGGCTTTTACTAATGGTCATAGCAAATGAATATCTGATAGGAAACCCGTGCTTTAATGTAAAAGGAAGGTTGTGGCCAACTGGTGCCAACACATTTCTAGGCACAAGTACTCTTTTACCCTTTAAAGACACTGTAAGGCAGTGGTTCCTTAACTGTAGCCCAGATTTATCAAGCCTTGGAGAGTGATCAATTGCATGGTGATAAAGTACCAATCAGCTCCTAATTGTCATTTTTCAAACACAGCCTGTGACATGGCAGTTAGGAGCCGGTTTCTGTGCAGGGTACATAATAGGGATGTGCGCCGGGCCATTGTTGCTGGATTTGGATTTGGTTCTGATTCGTCGGCTGGCTTTGGATTTGCCAAACTGCCGTGACTGGATTTGGTGTTTGTTTTAAATTGACAAAAAAAGCTAAAATCACTTAATTTGGGCCTTTTGTTTGTTCCTAGAGTATTATTAACCTCAGTAACATTAATTTCCAGTAATTTCCAGTCAATTTTGACCACATCACAGCTTACAATGTTGGTTTCAATATTACTGGCCAAAGGCTGCAGCGACCTGGTTGGTTATTAAGCGACAGCACAAACATACGGCAGTGTATATCACATCCGTGAAACATTGCCATACAGCAGTCGCAGAAATGAAAGTTGGTGAAATATGGAATTGTCGAATTGTCCCATCCTTATGTTGGATATTAAAAAGGACATGCACAGTTTAAGAAACCAAGCACTTCAGCAACAGGTACTGTCACTTTTGTGGCTGAAGTGTTTGCTTTGTTTGGGCCCCCACAAGATGATTTTTTGGAAGGCATACCTCCGATCACTAATGAGGAGGTTGATGATGAGATTGTTAATTATATTATAATCTTGTACAATAAATTTTATGTCTTGGTTGCAGATGACGTAACATGGAGGAGATGCCTAGATGGCTAATGTTCCTACATCTACTAACTTTGGCCCTTGCAAATGCAGCAGATGCCTACATAAACATTGTCAGGATTGGGGTAAAAATAATCCCACACCTAAGAGGTGGCTTTTTTGGTCTTTTTATCACGGTCAACAACTGTAGCCACCGGTGGCTTACTTACACAAACAACTTCATCATCAACATCATCACTGTCATATAGTAAGCACATATCCCCCTCATCCTGTCCCACTTCCACACATGAATCCTCAATTTCTATGATGTCCTTCTTACCATCCCCATCTTTACTTGTACTGCTCCGCACATGTGCAGATGTTGCAGAAATGGTGGAAGGAGGTTAAGGAGGCTTCTCTATGAGGACAGTGTGAGAAATGTCAGACTCACAGATAGCTGATGTGGACACCCCTAGACTCTCCTCAGGGATGTGTGATGGTTCTGAACACACAGTTTGTTCTACTGCCTTAGTGTTTTTAATTTTTTTGACACCTCTTCTACACTCTGAGTGAAAAGTTCTTGCATCGTCATGAGAGGCAGAAGAAGATGCCTCACTGACAGTTGCAGAACCATCGCTCAGAAATAAAGGCCAAGGCCTGAGCCTAAATTTGCCACTGCGTGTGGTGAATGCAGCTCCTTTTAAACTGCGTGGAATCACAGGGTTAGATGCACGTGAAGAAAGAGCACTAGGGTACAGCAAAACAAATAGCACCAACAATAGAACTATACTAAATTTTTATTTTTCTGTTTTTTTTTCTTGCAGTTCGCAGATCACTGTGTGGAATCACAAAGCTTATAGATATACGTGAACACAGCGCAATAGGATAAGGCACTGCAGTACAAACAGTACAAACAAATAAACAATAGCTATATGTATATATATATATATATATATATATATATATATATATATATATTATTTTTTTCCATTTTAATTTGCAGTTCACAGATCACTACATGGAAAACCAGGGCTTACAGATGCGCGTGAACACAGCGCTCCAAACAGTCCAATTTACAGCATAGTGCAGTGTGTCCCTATATACAGTTACTATACTGCACAGCCACAATTAGTCTGGAGTCTGGATGGGCACAGCACAGCAGAGTATAGCGCAGTGTGCTCCTATATACAGTCAGTCACTATACTGCACAGCCACAATTAGTCTGGAGTCTGGATGGGCACAGCACAGCAGAGTATAGCGCAGTGTGCTCCTATATACAGTCAGTCACTATACTGCACAGCCACAATTAGTCTGGAGTCTGGATGGGCACAGCACAGCAGAGTATAGCGCAGCGTGCCCTATATACAGTCAGTCAGTATACTGCACAGCCACAATAAGTCTGGAGTCTGGATGGGCACAGCACAGCAGAGTATAGCGCAGCGTGCCCCTATATACAGTCAGTCACTATACTGCACAGCCACAATTAGTCTGGAGTCTGGATGGGCACAGCACAGCAGACTATAGCGCAGCGTGTCCCTATATACAGTCAGTCACTATACTGCACAGCCACAATTAGTCTGGAGTCTGGATGGGCACAGCACAGCAGAGTATAGCCCAGTGTGCCCCTATATACAGTCAGTCACTATACTGCACAGCCACAATAAGTCTGGAGTCTGGATGGGCACAGCACAGCAGAGTATAGTGCAGCGTGCTCCTATATACAGTCAGTCACTATACTGCACAGCCACAATTAGTCTGGAGTCTGGATGGGCACAGCACAGCAGAGTATAGCGCAGTGTGCTCCTATATACAGTCAGTCACTATACTGCACAGCCACAATTAGTCTGGAGTCTGGATGGGCACAGCACAGCAGAGTATAGTGCAGTGTGCTCCTATATACAGTCAGTCAGTATACTGCACAGCCACAATTAGTCTGGAGTCTGGATGGGCACAGCACAGCAGAGTATAGCGCAGTGTGCTCCTATATACAGTCAGTCACTATACTGCACAGCCACAATTAGTCTGGAGTCTGGATGGGCACAGCACAGCAGAGTATAGTGCAGTGTGCTCCTATATACAGTCAGTCACTATACTGCACAGCCACAATTAGTCTGGAGTCTGGATGGGCACAGCACAGCAGAGTATAGTGCAGTGTGCTCCTATATACAGTCAGTCACTATACTGCACAGCCACAATTAGTCTGGAGTCTGGATGGGCACAGCACAGCAGAGTATAGTGCAGCGTGTCCCTATATACAGTCAGTCACTATACTGCACAGCCACAATTAGTCTGGAGTCCGGATGGAAACAGCACAGCAGAGTATAGCCAGTGTACTCCTATATACAGTCAGTCACTATACTGCACAGCAGAGTGTAGCACAGCAAACAGCAGCGTGCATTGAGTGGAATGGTGCCGAGTCCCGACCATGGCACCTTATATGGAATCCAAGTGCTGTGAGAATCCGACGCCAGTAAGATGACTTTCAGCCTCGATGTGGAATCCGAGTCTGGCGGGAGCACCTGAGCCGCGGCTCGTGTGCGCTTGGATACCCATTGTTCGGAGCGCGACGGATTCCATGGAATCTGATCTGCTCATTGCTAGTAACAACTGGCTGCTTTATTCTTACACTGCAATTTAAATTCCAGTTTGAGCACACCCCGCCCAAATCTAACTCTCTCTGCACATGTTACATCTGCCCCAATTGTATTACAATATGTTTTTGCTAGAGATGAGCGGGTTCGGTTTCTTTGAATCCGAACCCGCACGAACTTCACTTTTTTTTTCACGGGTCCGAGCGACTCGGATCTTCCCGCCTTGCTCGGTTAACCCGAGCGCGCCCGAACGTCATCATGACGCTGTCGGATTCTCGCGAGGCTCGGATTCTATATAAGGAGCCGCGCGTCGCCGCCATTTTCACACGTGCATTGAGATTGATAGGGAGAGGACGTGGCTGGCGTCCTCTCCATTTAGATTAGATTTAGAAGAGAGAGAGAGAGAGAGATTGCTGTGATACTGTAGATTAGAAGAGAGTGCAGACAGAGTTTAGTGACTGACGACCACAGTGACCAGTGACCACCAGAGACAGTGCAGTTGTTTGTTTTATTTAATATATCCGTTCTCTGCCTGAAAAAAACGATACACAGTCACACAGTGACTCAGTCTGTGTGCACTGCTCAGCCCAGTGTGCTGCACATCAATGTATTGTATATAAAGCTTATAATTGTGGGGGAGACTGGGGAGCACTGCAGGTTGTTATAGCAGGAGCCAGGAGTACATGATAAATAATATTATATTAAAATTAAACAGTGCACACTTTTGCTGCAGGAGTGCCACTGCCAGTGTGACTAGTGGTGACCAGTGCCTGACCACCAGTATATTAGTAGTATTGTATACTATCTCTTTATCAACCAGTCTATATTAGCAGCAGACACAGTACAGTGCGGTAGTTCACGGCTGTGGCTACCTCTGTGTCGGCACTCGGCAGGCAGTCCGTCCATCCATAATTGTATTATAATATATACCACCTAACCGTGGTTTTTTTTTCATTCTTTATACCGTCGTCATACTAGTTGTTACGAGTATACTACTATCTCTTTATCAACCAGTGTACAGTGCGGTAGTTCACGGCTGTGGCTACCTCTGTGTCGGCACTCGGCAGGCAGTCCGTCCAACCATAATTGTATTATATACCACCTAACCGTGGTTTTTTTTTCATTCTTTATACCGTCGTCATACTAGTTGTTACGAGTATACTACTATCTCTTTATCAACCAGTGTACAGTGCGGTAGTTCACGGCTGTGGCTACCTCTGTGTCGGCACTCGGCAGGCAGTCCGTCCATCCATAATTGTATTATAATATATACCACCTAACCGTGGTTTTTTTTTCATTCTTTATACCGTCGTCATACTAGTTGTTACGAGTATACTACTATCTCTTTATCAACCAGTGTACAGTGCGGTAGTTCACGGCTGTGGCTACCTCTGTGTCGGCACTCGGCAGGCAGTCCGTCCAACCATAATTGTATTATAATATATACCACCTAACCGTGGTTTTTTTTTCATTCTTTATACCGTCGTCATACTAGTTGTTACGAGTATACTACTATCTCTTTATCAACCAGTGTACAGTGCGGTAGTTCACGGCTGTGGCTACCTCTGTGTCGGCACTCGGCAGGCAGTCCGTCCAACCATAATTGTATTATATACCACCTAACCGTGGTTTTTTTTTCATTCTTTATACCGTCGTCATACTAGTTGTTACGAGTATACTACTATCTCTTTATCAACCAGTGTACAGTGCGGTAGTTCACGGCTGTGGCTACCTCTGTGTCGGCACTCGGCAGGCAGTCCGTCCAACCATAATTGTATTATAATATATACCACCTAACCGTGGTTTTTTTTTCATTCTTTATACCGTCGTCATACTAGTTGTTACGAGTATACTACTATCTCTTTATCAACCAGTGTACAGTGCGGTAGTTCACGGCTGTGGCTACCTCTGTGTCGGCACTCGGCAGGCAGTCCGTCCATCCATAATTGTATTATAATATATACCACCTAACCGTGGTTTTTTTTTCATTCTTTATACCGTCGTCATACTAGTTGTTACGAGTATACTACTATCTCTTTATCAACCAGTGTACAGTGCGGTAGTTCACGGCTGTGGCTACCTCTGTGTCGGCACTCGGCAGGCAGTCCGTCCAACCATAATTGTATTATAATATATACCACCTAACCGTGGTTTTTTTTTCATTCTTTATACCGTCGTCATACTAGTTGTTACGAGTATACTACTATCTCTTTATCAACCAGTGTACAGTGCGGTAGTTCACGGCTGTGGCTACCTCTGTGTCGGCACTCGGCAGGCAGTCCGTCCATCCATAATTGTATTATATACCACCTAACCGTGGTTTTTTTATACCACCTAACCGTGGCAGTCCGTCCATAATTGTATACTAGTATCCAATCCATCCATCTCCATTGTTTACCTGAGGTGCCTTTTAGTTCTGCCTATAAAATATGGAGAACAAAAAAGTTGAGGTTCCAAAATTAGGGAAAGATCAAGATCCACTTCCACCTCGTGCTGAAGCTGCTGCCACTAGTCATGGCCGAGACGATGAAATGCCAGCAACGTCGTCTGCCAAGGCCGATGCCCAATGTCATAGTACAGAGCATGTCAAATCCAAAACACCAAATATCAGAAAAAAAAGGACTCCAAAACCTAAAATAAAATTGTCGGAGGAGAAGCGTAAACTTGCCAATATGCCATTTACCACACGGAGTGGCAAGGAACGGCTGAGGCCCTGGCCTATGTTCATGGCTAGTGGTTCAGCTTCACATGAGGATGGAAGCACTCAGCCTCTCGCTAGAAAACTGAAAAGACTCAAGCTGGCAAAAGCACCGCAAAGAACTGTGCGTTCTTTGAAATCCCAAATCCACAAGGAGAGTCCAATTGTGTCGGTTGCGATGCCTGACCTTCCCAACACTGGACGTGAAGAGCATGCGCCTTCCACCATTTGCACGCCCCCTGCAAGTGCTGGAAGGAGCACCCGCAGTCCAGTTCCTGATAGTCAGATTGAAGATGTCAGTGTTGAAGTACACCAGGATGAGGAGGATATGGGTGTTGCTGGCGCTGGGGAGGAAATTGACCAGGAGGATTCTGATGGTGAGGTGGTTTGTTTAAGTCAGGCACCCGGGGAGACACCTGTTGTCCGTGGGAGGAATATGGCCGTTGACATGCCAGGTGAAAATACCAAAAAAATCAGCTCTTCGGTGTGGAGGTATTTCACCAGAAATGCGGACAACAGGTGTCAAGCCGTGTGTTCCCTTTGTCAAGCTGTAATAAGTAGGGGTAAGGACGTTAACCACCTCGGAACATCCTCCCTTATACGTCACCTGCAGCGCATTCATAATAAGTCAGTGACAAGTTCAAAAACTTTGGGTGACAGCGGAAGCAGTCCACTGACCAGTAAATCCCTTCCTCTTGTAACCAAGCTCACGCAAACCACCCCACCAACTCCCTCAGTGTCAATTTCCTCCTTCCCCAGGAATGCCAATAGTCCTGCAGGCCATGTCACTGGCAAGTCTGACGAGTCCTCTCCTGCCTGGGATTCCTCCGATGCATCCTTGCGTGTAACGCCTACTGCTGCTGGTGCTGCTGTTGTTGCCGCTGGGAGTCGATGGTCATCCCAGAGGGGAAGTCGTAAGCCCACTTGTACTACTTCCAGTAAGCAATTGACTGTTCAACAGTCCTTTGCGAGGAAGATGAAATATCACAGCAGTCATCCTAGTGCAAAGCGGATAACTGAGGCCTTGGCATCCTGGGTGGTGAGAAACGTGGTTCCGGTATCCATCATTACTGCAGAGCCAACTAGAGACTTGTTGGAGGTACTGTGTCCCCGGTACCAAATACCATCTAGGTTCCATTTCTCTAGGCAGGCGATACCGAAAATGTACACAGACCTCAGAAAAAGAGTCACCAGTGTCCTAAAAAATGCAGCTGTACCCAATGTCCACTTAACCACGGACATGTGGACAAGTGGAGCAGGGCAGGGTCAGGACTATATGACTGTGACAGCCCACTGGGTAGATGTATGGACTCCCGCCGCAAGAACAGCAGCGGCGGCACCAGTAGCAGCATCTCGCAAACGCCAACTCTTTCCTAGGCAGGCTACGCTTTGTATCACCGCTTTCCAGAATACGCACACAGCTGAAAACCTCTTACGGCAACTGAGGAAGATCATCGCGGAATGGCTTACCCCAATTGGACTCTCCTGTGGATTTGTGGCATCGGACAACGCCAGCAATATTGTGTGTGCATTAAATCTGGGCCAATTCCAGCACGTCCCATGTTTTGCACATACCTTGAATTTGGTGGTGCAGAATTTTTTAAAAAACGACAGGGGCGTGCAAGAGATGCTGTTGGTGGCCAGAAGAATTGCGGGACACTTTCGGCGTACAGGCACCACGTACAGAAAACTGGAGCACCACCAAAAACTACTGAACCTGCCCTGCCATCATCTGAAGCAAGAAGTGGTAACGAGGTGGAATTCAACCCTCTATATGCTTCAGAGGTTGGAGGAGCAGCAAAAGGCCATTCAAGCCTATACAATTGAGCACGATATAGTAGGTGGAATGCACCTGTCTCAAGTGCAGTGGAGAATGATTTCAACGTTGTGCAAGGTTCTGATGCCCTTTGAACTTGCCACACGTGAAGTCAGTTCAGACACTGCCAGCCTGAGTCAGGTCATTCCCCTCATCAGGCTTTTGCAGAAGAAGCTGGAGGCATTGAAGGAGGAGCTAACACGGAGCGATTCCGCTAGGCATGTGGGACTTGTGGATGCAGCCCTTAATTCGCTTAACAAGGATTCACGGGTGGTCAATCTGTTGAAATCAGAGCACTACATTTTGGCCACCGTGCTCGATCCTAGATTTAAAGCCTACCTTGGATCTCTCTTTCCGGCAGACACAGGTCTGCTGGGGTTGAAAGACCTGCTGGTGACAAAATTGTCAAGTCAAGCGGAACGCGACCTGTCAACATCTCCTCCTTCACATTCTCCCGCAACTGGGGGTGCGAGGAAAAGGCTCAGAATTCCGAGCCCACCCGCTGGCGGTGATGCAGGGCAGTCTGGAGCGACTGCTGATGCTGACATCTGGTCCGGACTGAAGGACCTGACAACGATTACGGACATGTCGTCTACTGTCACTGCATATGATTCTCTCAACATTGATAGAATGGTGGAGGATTATATGAGTGACCGCATCCAAGTAGGCACGTCACACAGTCCGTACTTATACTGGCAGGAAAAAGAGGCAATTTGGAGGCCCTTGCACAAACTGGCTTTATTCTACCTAAGTTGCCCTCCCACAAGTGTGTACTCCGAAAGAGTGTTTAGTGCCGCCGCTCACCTTGTCAGCAATCGGCGTACGAGGTTACATCCAGAAAATGTGGAGAAGATGATGTTCATTAAAATGAATTATAATCAATTCCTCCGCGGAGACATTGACCAGCAGCAATTGCCTCCACAAAGTACACAGGGAGCTGAGATGGTGGATTCCAGTGGGGACGAATTGATAATCTGTGAGGAGGGGGATGTACACGGTGATATATCGGAGGGTGAAGATGAGGTGGACATCTTGCCTCTGTAGAGCCAGTTTGTGCAAGGAGAGATTAATTGCTTCTTTTTTGGGGTGGGTCCAAACCAACCCGTCATATCAGTCACAGTCGTGTGGCAGACCCTGTCACTGAAATGATGGGTTGGTTAAAGTGTGCATGTCCTGTTTTGTTTATACAACATAAGGGTGGGTGGGAGGGCCCAAGGATAATTCCATCTTGCACCTCTTTTTTCTTTTCTTTTTCTTTGCATCATGTGCTGATTGGGGAGGGTTTTTTGGAAGGGACATCCTGCGTGACACTGCAGTGCCACTCCTAGATGGGCCCGGTGTTTGTGTCGGCCACTAGGGTCGCTAATCTTACTCACACAGCTACCTCATTGCGCCTCTTTTTTTCTTTGCGTCATGTGCTGTTTGGGGAGGGTTTTTTGGAAGGGACATCCTGCGTGACACTGCAGTGCCACTCCTAGATGTGCCCGGTGTTTGTGTCGGCCACTAGGGTCGCTAATCTTACTCACACAGCTACCTCATTGCGCCTCTTTTTTTCTTTGCGTCATGTGCTGTTTGGGGAGGGTTTTTTGGAAGGGACATCCTGCGTGACACTGCAGTGCCACTCCTAGATGTGCCCGGTGTTTGTGTCGGCCACTAGGGTCGCTAATCTTACTCACACAGTCAGCTACCTCATTGCGCCTCTTTTTTTCTTTGCGTCATGTGCTGTTTGGGGAGGTTTTTTTGGAAGGGCCATCCTGCGTGACACTGCAGTGCCACTCCTAGATGGGCCCGGTGTTTGTGTCGGCCACTAGGGTCGCTAATCTTACTCACACAGCTACCTCATTGCGCCTCTTTTTTTCTTTGCGTCATGTGCTGTTTGGGGAGGGTTTTTTGGAAGGGACATCCTGCGTGACACTGCAGTGCCACTCCTAGATGGGCCCGGTGTTTGTGTCGGCCACTAGGGTCGCTTATCTTACTCACACAGCGACCTCGGTGCAAATTTTAGGACTAAAAATAATATTGTGAGGTGTGAGGTATTCAGAATAGACTGAAAATGAGTGTAAATTATGGTTTTTGAGGTTAATAATACTTTGGGATCAAAATGACCCCCAAATTCTATGATTTAAGCTGTTTTTTAGTGTTTTTGGAAAAAAACACCCGAATCCAAAACACACCCGAATCCGACAAAAATAATTCGGTGAGGTTTTGCCAAAACGCGTTCGAACCCAAAACACGGCCGCGGAACCGAACCCAAAACCAAAACACAAAACCCGAAAAATTTCAGGCGCTCATCTCTAGTTTTTGCCCAGGTGCAAAGTCACCTGCTTTTTTTTTGCTTTACTTCCAATCAGAATCAATCCCCATAAAATCCACACCTCTCTACACATATACTGTATATGTAACCATTTGGTTTCTGTGAAGCCATGTTTGGAAGGCTTTGATTTTTCAGGTAATGAGGCTGAATGCAGAGTTGAATATAAATCCAATTTTGGAGGGTACCTGGCGTGAATTGACACTGCACATGCGACACAAACGGGTGCATGGTGATGTGTCGTAAATTTTGATGACATCTAGTCATAGGCGTTTCTATAATGGGTGCAGTGTGTCTGCCGGTCCAAAAAATAGTCTTACAAATAAAACACATTTAAGCAGACATTTAAGAAACAGAGAAAATGGGGAGAAGCTTTGCAAATGCTGCTTTTTTCAGAGCACTTATTTTTGGTGGTCCGCATAAAAATGGCGCTTCTCCTTGTCAAGATGGTCAGGGGATTGGGATTATCTCTGATTTGCATTTCAGTGCAAAAAAAAATATTTTGTTCTGATAAACATATTAAAAAAAACAAAAACATACTAACACACTTAAGAAACGAAGGGACTATTTTTGAAGTTACCAGAATTCTCACAACTGGGATGACTTGAGGAATTACAGCGTTATAGACTGGATGTCCTCAGTACAACAGAAAAGGTTAATCCTGCAATTGACATGAACTAATACCAAGTAACATCATTGGGAGACCAAGGGCGTTATTTTATAAAGTAAATAGTGACAGAACAATGGGCTCTTCCTCCCACCTCCATTCGTTCTCTGTCCGTTTGCTGTTAGTAAAATGCTTTGTGGTGTTTTATTAACATGTGCACAGCGCCACAATGTAACGTCCAGTAACACATACTGTAGTAGTAACCAGCTGAACATAAATGAGCCATTAGTTCAATGTGTATTAGACACATCACAGTGTGTTGCTGATTGCTTACCATTAGAAAGGAGAACATTTTCCAAAAACTGTTTACTACTCAACATCCATCCAGCATTTAGGGCGTACTCTCCCAGGAGGCGTGGGAGACTTACAATTTTTAAGCTCGTTCCCCGCATTCCCCTGAAGTGGGAGATAATACCGGGAGTTATGGGTTCTTATGCGTATTTTGCTTCTCCTGGAGAGGGGCAACTAAAAGTCTGCAAGTGTGATTCTGCACTTCTCCACAGCACATGTAAGTGCTCCTTGCCGTTAAGTTATTTATATAGAGCCCACATATTCTGCAGAGCTGTACAGAGAATATTTCAGTCATTCACACGTGTACCTCACAAAATCATGTGGGAGGGACTTACTGTACATTTAATACAAAACCCCCCATTTGTTTATTTAAATGATAGAAGACTCGATACTCGGCCCGCCTGGATTCCAAAAGTTTGGGTGTGTTTTTAAGAAAAATGAACCACTCATCTCTAATACATACACATACATATACACAGGGGCGCCGACAGCTGTGCCGGGCCCAGGTAATTGGAGGGGGCTTGGTCAATGCAAGGAGGTGTGGCCAACACGCCTTCTGTAGAAATATTTTGTTCAAGGTTGTCTGTGCTGCTGCATGCACAGGACAGGGGGGGGGGGGGGGGGGGGGGGGCAACCGAGCAGCAGGGCGCGGGGGATTGCTCACCCCCCTGCACGTCACGTAGGGTGAGAGGACACTACTGAAGCTGTCCCCGTCTATTCACCACTGCTCTGCCGCAAGGAGGAGCCTCCCATCTTTCCCCCACCGCGGGACACTGCGACCCACGTATGGGACCGAGCCCAAAAAATGGGACTATCCCACGGAAATCGGGACAATTGGGAGGTATGCTTCTGTAGCAAGGCTGCCCAGCATGCTAATTGGTGGGCCCAGCGGAGCAATCATAAAACAATTGCGATCGCACCACTCATGCAGAAATTAGGGATGACAACACTTTTTACATCGGAGCGGCTGCATGTGATGTCACACAGCTGCCCCAAAAACACTACCAACCCACCCGTTTTCCCCACCATCACATCCACAACAGTCCATAAACACCCCATCACAGCCCCATTAACACCTCTGCCTGATTGACCCATTGCGAACCAATCACATTCGGCGCCCGTGCAGGACAAAACCTGTGGTGTGCATTGGCACCATGGAGGGTAATTTGCGGTCACATCATGATAGCAATGCAACCTGTATAACCCCCAAAGCCTTTATGTAGGGCCGTTTCTAGGACCTGGTGAGCCGTGCAATCGCATGGGGCACTTGCAGCCAGTGTCTCCACAGCATCACTGAGGGGCAGAGCTTCTTCTCCTGGTCATGCAGTATTGCAGAGTGTAAGAGGAAGCTGGAAGCAG
>NC_086454.1:8409981-8479981 GCF_028390025.1 Pseudophryne corroboree | reverse complement strand
ATTTGGAGTCCCGGTCTGTCACATCGTTGGTGTGCTCGGCAGCGTGATCTGGCAGTCAAGTTCCAGTACCTGAGTGTCTGTTAGTTGTGCGTCCGACGTCTTTCAGGCTACAAAGGGCTTGTAAACTGAAACGCATCGGAAGCGCAACTAACAGACACTCAAAGCAGCCGGTGCCATACGCACGCATCTTACAGTGCAGGGGAGTGAGCAGGGGGCGTGGCCAGCTACTCGGGGAGTGCTGGGCACGCCCCCCCAAATGACGACCACAAGGGTTGTGCAGAAAAGCCACACCTCTCAACCTGAGACCACACCCCTCCACCCAAGTCCACGCCCCCTTTCCGGACATGGGCACGCATCCGGCGCGTAAAGTCCCGCTTTCACTTCTTCAAAAAGTTGGGCGGTATGTGCTTACTAAAAGCATGCCAGTTCCGGTAATTTATCATAATCCATGCACCAGGTCCTGAGGGCATCCTGCTATCCAGCCCAGCCCGGCGACCTTTCATTTACCCATGTGATAAAGGAGGTCATTATCTTATCATTGTGTAGTATACAGGGCAGGGGTCTATCTGAGTGAACCCTGACGATGCACAGGATGGGGTCACGCCGCGCAGATATCTAGTTTGAAGGATGAGGGGTAAATTTAGTAACCAGTCAGATTCTGTAATTTCTCTATTGCATCCTAGAAAATGATAGACAGAATCTGATTGGTTGCTAGGGGCAACATCACCAATTTTAATTTTTGGAACCTTTAGTCTTTATTAGAGATGAGCGGGTTCGGTTCTCAGAGAACCAAACCCTACCGGACTTCACGCTCCAAGCCCGGATCCAAGCCCGGCACGGGTTTTCACCGTCTGACTCGGAAACCAGAACGAGGCAAAACATTATCATCCCGCTGTCGGATTCTCGCGGGGTTTGGATTCAATATAAGGAGCCGCGCGTCGTCGCCATTTTCACCCCGGCATTGGAGAGTGTAGAGAGAGGAAGTGTCTCCGTTCTCTCAGTGTCCTCAGTGGTAGTGTCTTGTGCTGCATTTGTCCAGTGCTGCTGTATAAGTCCAGTCCATTGCAGTGGTGCTGTGTTGTCCTGCATCAGTCCAGTGGTGATGTCCCTCTGCTGCTGTATATGTCCAGCGGTACTGCCGTATATGTCCAGTGACACTGCCATATAATTCCAGTGATCCTGATGTATAAATCCAGTGATCCTGCCGTATAATTCCAGTGGTATAGTACAGCCATATAAGTCCAGTGATCCTGCCGTATAATTCCATATAAATCCATATAATTTCCGCATAAGTCCAGTCCAGTGGTGCTGCCATATTAGTTCAGTGGTGCTGTCCTGTGCTGTATATTATTTACTCCAAATAAAGGGGTTATTAATATTTAATCCAAATAGCTTTTACAGGGTTTGCCCTGTGTGGCATAGGAGTATGCTCTCTTGTGCCGCATATTATTATAATAGCTCCAAATAAAAGGGTTATTATTATCCAAATTAATTTTACAGGCTTTGCTGTGTGTGTGTGGTTTAGGGGTACGCTATCCTGTGCCACCAATATTGTTCGTGTATTACATCTGGGCAAATTCCAGCATATCCCATGTTATTTGTGCCGCACATGTGTGTCACTTAGCTTGGCCATTCAGCTACCTCATTGCACCTCTTTTTCTTCTTTGCATCATGTGCTGTTTGGGGACTAGTTTTTGAATAGTGCCATCATGTCTGCAACTGCAGTGCCGCCCCTAGATGGGCCAGGTGTTTGTGTCACCCACTTGTGTCGCCTAGCTTGGTCATACAGCCACCTCGGTGCAACCTTTTGGCCCAAAAATAATATCGGGGGGTCATTCTGAGTTGTTCGCTCGTTATTTTTTTCTCGCAATGGAGCGATTAGTCGCTAATGCGCATGCGCAATGTCCGCAGTGCGACTGCGCCAAGTAAATTTGCTATGCAGTTAGGTATTTTACTCACGGCATTACGAGGTTTTTTCTTCGTTCTGGTGATCGTAATGTGATTGACAGGAAGTGGGTGTTTCTGGGCGGAAACTGGCCGTTTTATGGGTGTGTGTGTAAAAACGCTACCGTTTCTGGGAAAAACGCGGGAGTGGCTGGAGAAACGGAGGAGTGTCTGGGCGAACGCTGGGTGTGTTTGTGACGTCAAACCAGGAACGACAAGCACTGAACTGATCGCACTGGCAGAGTAAGTCTCGAGCTACTCAGAAACTGCACAGAGAAGTTTTTTCGCAATATTGCAAATCTTTCGTTCGCAATTTTGATAAGCTAAGATTCACTCCCAGTAGGCGGCGGCTTAGCGTGTGCAAAGCCGCTAAAAGCAGCTTGCGAGCGAACAACTCGGAATGACCCCCATTGTGAGGTGTTCAGAATAGACTGGAAATGAGTGGAAATGAATGATATTGAGGTTAATAATACCGTAGGATTTATGTTTTTTTCAAAAATCATCCAAAACCAAAACACGAGTGGGGAATTAGAACCAAAACCAAAACACAAAACACGAAAAGTGCCGCCGCACATCTCGAGTCTTTATAGGAGGTGTGGTGCAAACAGTTATATATGAGCTTATGGAGGAGATATATTATAGCGACACAAACACTACCTGCTTCACCTCATTATCAAATTACTGTCATTCATTATGCCGACATGTTCAAAATGCCGACATAGTCAGAATACTGACATGTTGAAATGGTGACATGCATTTTTAAAGAATTTTTTCCCCAAAACAGACTTGTTCATACTTTACCATCCCAGTGCACCTGAAGGGGGAATATAATAGTGTGCCGAGCGCAGCGAGGCACCGTGCCCGAAGCATGGCGAGTGCAGCGGTACACTGAGACGGTTTCCATGTCGACCGATGTCAACATTGACACAAAAAAAAGAAAGTCTCATGTCGGTATTTTGACATATCGCCAATTCAAATGTTGGTATTCCAACTATGTCGGCATTTTGAACATGTCGGTATTTTGACTGTCGGTCAGTGGCTGACGGGATCATGACTGTAGTTATTGTGTCCATCAGTAAATCATACTCATCCCGCAGGATGGAACTAACATGTACTAACATCTTGTCTGCCGGAACTCCCGCCTCCAGCAATGCCCGTCTGAGCACACAGCGCACCAGCTTAATACTGATGCGCTGTGTCTCCTTGGCCGGCTGGCTCCAGTGCGCATGTCCGAGATCTCGTTACTCACGTGATATCTCACATGCAGCCCGGAGCCGGCAGCCGCCACAGCCAGGGACAGCGCTATCCCTGCTGTGGAGATAGGGCAACGTCACCTGCAGCTGTTGAAAACGATAGCTGCAAGTGTTGGAACGGTCAATGCCACTGACCGTTCATACATTGCCCTGCAGATCGCCATGCTATCTGACAGATGACAGGGGCGCATAGCGCCCGTGTAACTGAGCACACACCGCCGCTGTCATATATGGAGGAGAAGCTGTATCAGTGCACATAACGTGCGCTGATTCTACTTCTCCCCCATAGCGGAGGCTGATACATTTACAGTACAGTATAATTTGTGATAAATGAACAGAAAATTATACTTAAAGGAAAACATATATAAAAGCACGAAGCAGTATATACCTATATGTTCCGGCATTCCAGCTATTATGGCTGCATAGACCAGTAACAGCGGCCACAGCCATTTCCTGACATCACAGAATCATTTGACCAATGACATCATTAAGTCACTGATGAATTCAGATAGCAATATTACTACACCACTTCCATCAATCCGACAAATGAACAACAGCGCAAAACAAGCGCAGTAAATGTACAAAACACTCCTGCGTCACAGCTGCTGAGAACGCCATTTTCCACATCAATGTTTCCTGCACTCTATTGTCTGAAACTACATGAGTCATCCCATAGAAAAGCGGCTGCAAGGAGAACACGGACAATATACGTAATGCCGGCGCTGAACACATTGTTGTCCAATTATTAGATGTACAAAAGAATTCACTAAAAACACAAACAACTTTATTGCGTACGTATACAAAGAGCATCGTTTAACTAGAACAGGTGTAGCTCCCCCAAAACAATAAATCATAGTAATAATAATAATAATAATAATAATAATTATTATTATAATACACACACACACACACACACACACACACACACACACACACACACACACACACACACACGTATTAGTTTCTCAATGGAGCAATCGCTGGCTGCAGATAGTTACAGCCTGGCATGTGTTTATGCAGCATTCCGCATCACAGTAAGTTGTGCATCCCTCTCTATGTCATACACACCATGCAAGCTGCATGTTGTAGATGGATGGGGGACGAGGCACCATGTCATTAGGCTCCTCCCCATCACGCCATCAGTCTATTGAGAGTGAGTGGGGACAAAATAATTTAATGGTAGTGAAATTTCATCATATTGGACCCGCTACCCCCACATTGACCCGCCAATTGCGGCACTTTGTCATAAGGGGGAGGGGCCTAATAACAGGGTGCCTGCACTCACCACTATTGAGAAGAAAAAAGTCATCTGTCAAGGGGGATTTCTGGGTATACTCAGTACGCGCCACTGCGCCAAGTCAAAGTCCAGTTCTCAACCCAAATGAGAATGTGTTGCACTATGAAAATGGCTCAGTCGTCTTCCAAACCCCCTGAGAAACCGGGGGGAAATCTGCAGGAAAGAATGGTCAAAGATCTCTCCCAAACAACGTGGAAACTTACCCCGACAGACATAAACCTGTGACTGCAGCAAAACATGGGGTAGATGTAATAAGCCTGGAGAAGTGATAAAGCAGTGATAAGTGCAGGTGATAACGCACCAGCCAATCAACTCCTAACTGTATATTTACATACTGGAGCTGATTGGCTGGAGCGTTATCACCTTCCACTTATCACTGCTTTATCACTTCTCCAGGCTTAGTACATCTGCCCCAGGGGTTTCTATCAAGTTACCGGTTGGTTGGGATTGAGTACTTATGCAAACAGCATTTTTCAGTTTTTATTTCAAAATTCTGTAGACAAATAACAAATTCTGAATTTGATAAATGACTTGAAAGGGCTCCAATTCCGTCATACAAGATTAGAGATGCGCAGGCTCGGATTTACCCAGATCTCAAAAAGGCATCTTATTGGCTCTCGGACGTCACGTTTTGGACAGCCAATAAGAAAAATCTGGATAAGTCCAAACTCTCATTAATTTTGACGTTAAGAGCCGAGTAAATCTGAACCCGCAAATCTATAATAAAAATACCATTTAGAACATTTTTTGCAAATGCTACATGACTTTTATTACAGGGTTGAATACTTCGGCAAGCCCCTGGGCGTGCCATTCCTTCCCTTCACACCTAGCATTGATACTGTTTGTGTCCAGTGAGGTGCAACACGTCGGCCATTGTTAGCGTGGCCCAACCTGACTCCGCCTCCTTGCTTCTTGGGTTGAGAAAAACAAAATCTATCAAGTTGTTCTTAAGTGTCCTGTATTTGTGCATATGCAGCAAAAGCTGAATGGTATATATAATTAATATAAATATATTAATGAGCCCAGTGTGCTGTTCCCAGCTGCCTTTCTGGTTCTTCATCAAGGTAAATGAAAAGTTTTTGCTTTTCTACAACTATCGCCGATAATCAAGGTCTAAGCTGATTGGTGGAAGATGCGTTTCTTTATTTAACCCATGAGAGAAAAGAGAAGCCATAAAGTGTAACAGGAAATACTAAGTAAGGAAAGAAGTGGAAACTCAACACACCTGAACTTTAGGGTTCTGAGATGAACAGAGTTCCAGCTTCGGGTCATCGCACTAAGGGGGTCATTCCGAGTTGATCGTAGCTGTGCTAAATTTAGCACAGCTACAATCATGAACTCGGACATGCAGAGCCGGCCATAGGCATAGGCAAACTAGGCAATTGCCTAGGGCATTTGATATGCCTAGGGGCATCATCAGCTTCTGCTGATTAAAATGATATGCGGCATGCCTATATTCTGTATGTAGCATTTCATATGCATATACAGCCACAGTCTCACACAGTATATTGGCATGCTGCATATCAGTTTAATCAGCAGAAGCTGCTTGTGCATCCTAGCCACATAGCAATGCAAATAAGATGCATTTTCATTAAAAAAAAAAGTGCCCGACATTAGCATTGATGCAAGACTTGTGAGGACACATCTGTATCCAAGCAGAGGCAGAGGTCACAGTGTTAGTGGCAGTGTGAGTGCTGTGTGCATGTGAGTGGGTTGGTTGTGCAGTAGTGTTCAAAATATGTGTAAGGAACATTATGTGTGTCATGTAAAAATGCATTAATAATGTGCAACATATGTGTAAAGGGCCACTATGTGTGTCATTATGTGTATAAGGGCATTAATAATGTGCAGCATGTGTGTAACAGGGTACTACTGTATGTGTGTCATTATGTGTATAGGTGCACTAATAATGTGCAGCAAATGTGTAGGGGGCACTATGTGTGTCATTATGTGTATAAGGGCATTAATAATGTGCGGCATATGTGTAAGGGACATTATGTGTAAAAGGGCATTAATAAAGGTTGTCATAATGTGTAAGGTGCATTATGTTTATAAGGACATTAATGTGTCTCATTTGTGTAAGGGGCATTACTGTATGGAATTGTGTATAAATGCATTACTAATGTGTGGCATTATGTGTATAAGGTGCTCTACTATGTGGCATTGCATATAGAAAGGGCACTACTGTGTCGTCTAATGTGAATAAAGAGCAATAAGGTGTGGTGTAATGTGAATAAGGAGCAATTCAGTGTGATGTAATGTGAATAAGGGGCTCTACTGTGAGGAGTAACGTTTATAAGGTAAAGTGATACTACTGTGGGATGTAATATGAATTATGGATACTATCGCAAGACAAAATGTGAATAAAGTTGCAGTACTGTGTGGCGTAATTGGAATTGGGGTTACTTTTGTGTGGCCATGCCCCTTGCCAGCAAGAAGATGCCCCTTTTTGGGCTGTGCGTCAAATGTGTGAACTGTTCCTATTTAAAATATAGGGGGTATAAGGACTGCTATGGGTGAGGGGTGATGGTGCTGGGGGGGGAAAGAGGTGCAAGGTCAGAGGGAGAACCAGCGGTGGTGCTAGGGGGCACCAGCCAAAATCTTGCCTAGGGCATCATATTGGTTAGGGCTGGCTCTGCGGACATGCGGGCAGGGGAGACGCCCAGCACAGGGCTAGTTCGCCCCGCATGTCAGTGCCGGACCCCACCCGCAGAAGTGCAAAGGCATCGCACGGCGGCAATGCATTCGCACTTCAAGAGTAGCTCCCGGCCAGCGCAGCTTTAGCGTGCTGGCCGGGAGCTAATCTTCACTCCCCGGCCCGCAGTGGCTGCATGTGACGTCACGCAGCCGCTACGGGCCACTCCCCGTACGGTCCGGCCACGCCTGCGTTGTCCGGACCGCGCCCACAAAACGGCAGCCAAACGCCGCCATTTCGCCCCCTCCCGCCCATCGACCGCATCTGCCTGTCTATCAGGAAGAGGCGATCGTAGTGTAGCGACAGGCAGCCATGCGCCGGCGCACTGCGGTGCCGGCGCATGCGCAGATCTGACCCAATCGCTACGCTGCGAAAAACTGCAGCGTGCGATCGGGTCAGAATGACCCCCTAAGTTTGAATCTCAGATCTAAACACCAAATCTTGTACGTTTTGGGCGGCATGTAAGTCCCTCGCGTGATTTCAGGTGTTTTTGATGTAGGTAATACTGAAGTCACAAAAACAGGTCCAAATTACATGATTTCAGCTGTTTCTAGAAATTTTTAAAAGATCCAAAACACTTAAGGGTGGTTTTGCCACCATCAAAACACGATGATACAGAGCCAACACCCAGACAAGCACGTCTAATTTCACTTTCTGTCTCCAAACGTCACAGACAAAATGAATCTAGAGTGAACGTATAGCTTTACTGTTTGGAACTACCATTAATATATAATATGCATTCTTGATTATTTATCAGTATACTCAACAAGCATTAAAATACAAACAACTGCGACAAACAGTAGGAACATCCCCCACAGTGTACTGGGATACACATTAATTCACATGACGCAAATTGTCTTTATCTTTTGCGACTTGCACCATTGAGTTGGTAAAAATCTGTATCCTCTTATTACCCTTGTCAGGGGTGCCGAGAGAGGGTAGGAAGTGGGTAGGTTACTAATTACTGTACTTGGCATTGTCTGAGGAGCCTGGGTCTGAAGGGTCCCCGCCCTGCAGTGTTTGCATAGTATTTTTTCATTGATTTTTTTTTAATTGAAGGGGTGTGACCATCCTTCTGGGAATGTAGCCACACCCCCTGTCTCTTGCAGGCCTGCTATTTGTTTCGGCAATCCGGACCTTTGGCTCTTCCATGAACAATACTATGCAATTCCAATGCTATGCAATACAATCTGCCCTTTATCGTATGCATAGCGACATTCATTGATGCCACATGCGTGATTACTTACACTCAGGATGGCTTTTCCAATAAGATCTGTCCCTTGTAATATGAGGTCTTCCAGGTTTATGACCCGGGAGTCCTATTATACATACACGGCCGTCAGCCAGCGGCCGGCCCAGGAGCAGAGGGCGGAGAGGGATCCTGCAGACTTTTTTATTGGTTTCAGACAAAATAAATAAATAAATGAACCATACTATATACGTGGTAGAGAATAGAGGTTGTAAGATCCACTGGGGCAGGGACTGATGTAAATGGCTGAAATATTCTCTGTACAGCGCTGCGGAATATGTGTGCGCTATATAAATAACTGATAATAAATCCATTTCAGTACAGTACGTCAAAATATTCTTACAGACTGGTATGGGATGCGGTGGTCCGGTGAACGATGACAGAATCCCGACACCACACAGAATCCCAGCGCTGGATCAGTAAACGCTGACATCCCATGGGTAAGTATCGGAGCCACACTTAAGGTTAAGACCCAGGGTGGGGGGAGGGGATTAGGGTAAGGCACTAAAGGGGGGGTTAGGAGTAGCCACTCCCCCTAAGTCTTAGCCCTAACTGCCATCCCCACTATCTTAGCCCCAGCATCCACCCCCAGTCGGGTTAGGTTAGGGGGCAGGTGAGGGGTAAAATAATTACCCTGTTCCCTGTCTGCATTCTCATGGTCGGGATGCCGATGTCGCTCATGTGGCTGCCAGCACCCTGACCACCGGAATCCCAGATGTATATAGCTGTCATATACTGTAAAGCCATTTGTGAAGCTGCATCTAGAAATGGTACAGGGTAAATGACCCCAGTAGCAATTTCTTTAATTTACAAGTGGGATGTGCCTCAACAATACTCTCCACTGTGCATTAGTCAGCACCAATCACTTCTTACTAAATTGTGACTGGTACATTACACAGCCAATCAGAATACAGAAGAGGGCAGATCTGCATTGTACGGAATTTTGGGCCTAATTCAGACCTGACCGTTTGCTAGGTTTTTTTTGCAGCGCTGCAATCAGATAGTCGCTGCCTATAGGGGAAGTGTATTTTCGCTTTGCAAGTGTGCGATCACATGTGCAGACGAGCTCTACAAAAAAGTTTTGTGCAGTTTCTGAGTAGCCCAGAACTTACTCAGCTGCTGCGATCACTTCAGCCTGTCCGGGACCAGAATTGACATCAGATACCCTCCCTGCAAACGCATGGACACGCCTGCGTTTTTCCAAACACTCCCAGAAAACGGTCAGTTGCCACCCACAAACGCCTTCTTCCTGTCAATCTCCTTGCGATCGGCTGTGCGAATGGATTCGTCGTGCAATCCATCGCAGAGCGGCGATCCGCTTTGTATCTGTGCAACGCGCCAGCGCATTGTGGTGCATACGCATGCGCTGTTCAGATCTGATCGCAGCGCAGCGAAAAACCCTAGCGTACGATCAGGTCTGAATGACCCCCTTTGTCTAGAGACAGTTTTGTCTCATTATCAATCATTTGTGTTTTCAAGATCCTCTTACGTCTGATGAAACGTTTTGTGTAATGATCACACAGACTTTCACGGAACTATCCCTATGTCTGTCAAGAGGTCCATTACCTTTAGACTAACCTTGACAATTTTTGTTCTAAAACTTTTTGTGCTATGAATTATAAAATAAGCGTTGAAAATACACAAAGGTGCCATGAAGTGAAATGCATATCTCAGAAATGTAATGAAAAATCACATTAACACATCTCTGAATGTGCCGCGACGCTCCGTCCCTTCAGAGACACAGCTGCTATCAACACCCTATAACTGTAAAGGAAGTTACAAATGCTTTAGTCCTTGAGAAAACTTTAGCAGTCCCCTGAGCTTCCTCCATGACTGAGGCGGAGGGGTGGAATTTGTCACCCGAGGACCGAGGTTAGAAAGGAAGAGAAGACCATAGATTTTCTGTCAGATTCATCCATGAGCTACAATAATTTCTGAGCCAAAACGCATCCATAGATATTCTTGGCAGCGTGTTTGATGAGATCCTTCTCAGAAAGCCTCAAGGCCTGTTGCATCTGTGTAGAGATCATCACATTAACTTTCGCTCCACAACTGTGAAAAATGCTGTTTTACTCTTGACCAGATCATCAGACCTTCAGGAGGCAGCGCGGGCTAATCTCATCTCTCACATAGAAGAGTCTCTAACAGGAGAGAAATCCGCCGCTTAGAAAAAAGGTCAATTACAATGTAAGTAAGGTGAAAGCTGCAAAGTATACTACCTAATTATATTATCTATCTATCTATCTATCTATCTATCTATCTATCTATCTATCTATCTATCTATCTATCTATCTATCTATCTATCTATCTCATATACTGTATGTCACATTATCTATCTATCTATCTATCTATCTATCTATCTATCTATCTATCTATCTATCTATCTATCTATCTATCTATTATACTGTATGTCACATTATCTATCTGTCTATCTATCTATCTATCTATCTATCTATCTATCTATCTATCTATCTCATATCTATCTATCTATCTATCTATCTATCTATCTATCTATCTATCTGTCTGTCTGTCTGTCTGTCTGTCTGTCTGTCTGTCTATCTATCTATCTATCTATCTATCTATCTATCTATCTATCTATCTATCCGGCGGGTCTGAGCAGCGTGAGAGCAGGTGAGTAGGATTAGAGTCTTAATGGTAATTGTTATGGGTATATATGTATGGTGTTTGGCTCAGTTTGGCTATGATGACCCTGAGGACGGGGTGCTTACCCCGAAACATGTTGGAATAAACTGACCACAGCTTTACTGCTTTCTACGTCTGTCTGAGTGCCGCCTTCTTTACCAATCCATATCTATCTATCTATCTGTCTGTCTGTCTGTCTGTCTGTCTGTCTGTCTGTCTGTCTGTCTATCTATCTATCTATCTATCTATCTATCTGTCTGTCTGTCTGTCTGTCTGTCTGTCTGTCTGTCTGTCTGTCTGTGTCTGCCTGCCTGCTTGCCTGTCTATTGTATCTGTAGCCTGCATGTGTCTCCCCTGCGGATTGCTGTTGGCGGATGCTTTAGTCCAGGTCTGGGAGGAGATCCCTCGGGAGACCATCCGCCACCTCATCAGGAGCATGTCCAGGCGTTGTAGGGAGGTCATACAGGCACGTGGAGGCCACACACACTACTGAGCCTCATTATGACTTGTTTTAAGGACATTACATCAAAGTTGGATCAGCCTGTAGTGTGTTTTTCCACTTTCATTTTGAGGGTGACTCCAAATCCAGACCTCCATGGGTTAATAAATTTGATTTCCATTGATAATTTTTGTGTGATTTTGTTGTCAGCAAATTCAACTATGTAAAGAACAAAGTATTTAATAAGAATATTTCATTCATTCAGATCTAGGATGTGTTATTTTAGTGTTCCCTTTATTTTTTTGAGCAGTGTATATATATATATATATATATATATATATAATTATCCTTTATTTATAGAGCACCACAAAGAGTCCACAGTGCCTTTAAAGGTACAGTACATCAACAGGAAACAGAATGAACAAAACAAGAACACAGTGGCTTACAGTACAGAACATTGCAGGACGTGGTTTATAAACATTCCTGCATAAGTGGTTATAGTATTCAACTACGTGGCAGAACCCAGGGCTTAGGTACCGTTGATGACTGTAGGGAGTTGATGGTATAGGTGAGGTAAGGAAAGCACATGAGGGAAGAGGGCCCTGCTCGTGAGATCTTACATTCTAAAGGGGAGGGGCAGGCAGACAGAGGTGTCACAGATGAAGGAGACAGTGAGCGAGGAGAATGAGGAAGAGAGGGTTAGGGTGAGAACTGGATGGCTTTAATAAAGAAGTGTGACTTGAGAGGCCATTTAAAGTTTTGTAGAAAGGTGGAGAGTCTTATAGTGAGAGGGAGAGAATTCCAGAGGTAGGGAGTAGCAAGGGGAAGATCTTGGAGACAAGAGTTTGAGGAAGTAATCAGTTGGCAGAAGAGTTGGCATTTGGGGAGCAAAGTTGGCAGTTGGTAGTGTGTAGGAAATAAGGTCAGGGATGTGAATAGGCGAGGCATGGTTGATCGCTTTGTAAGCAAGTGTGAGAAATTTTAATTGGGTTCTGAAGGGGAAGGGGAGCCAATGTTGAGCTTGAATCTATGAAAAACATATCATGGTTTCAGAATCAGACCTACCAGAAGCACAAATTCATGTCATCATATATTCCATACAGTTCATCCTACAACATAATTACTTTCTGTTCGACCACCAATGCTACAGAGAGATTCACGGGACCACTATGGCTACGAGTTTCATCCTCCGACATGCAAATGTTTTGTAGCAGAATGTGATAAGCATTACAGTACATCTAGAATAATAATCCAGACAAGGAAGACATCCTGCCATAGGCCAGATACATTGATGATGTAATATGTGTCTGGGTGGGCACTAAATAGGACCGCCAGAAATTCATCTCAAGTCTGAATTGCAATTCTCTCAATGTGAAATTCACCACTAATGCAAGCATGGAAAGAGTTCATTTCCTGGACCTCAAACTTTATATTAAAACCAAACCTTACAATCCAAGTCAGACATAAAAAAATAGATACACTAGTCGGAGGTGCGACACTCAGAGCTCAAATATATGCACATTGAGAGCTGGAAATGCAACAGTGTTTCAGTTCATTTATCTCTCGTCATGTTATGTAAAAAAAATTAAGAGAAAAAACGACATTGTTACATCCAGCAAAATACCATCATCAATGGCTCAAGAAGATTCTAAAATGTCAGATTAGAGGAAAAAAATGTTCCAATAGTAACAACTGGATTTCATAAGCATCCCTAAATTTTCTAAAATGTAAATATAATAAAACATTTGTTGGCACATATTTGGAAGAAATGAGTGTTGAGAGAAGACCTCTTAAAAACAAGGAACGCTCATGAGAAGAGAAAAACAACTGAGAAGAGGTCACCTTCATAGCCCAATTCAGCAAACACTCAAGAACAATTTAAACCAATATTAGGAAACACGGGTCCAAACCTCATATAATCAACCAAAATTGGTATCTTGCATCCTTAGATTAGAGACACAAGTAGAACAAAATTAGCAAGAATAAAAGAGAAAAAAAAAATAATGTTCTTACAACTCCCTCAGGTGCACAACTTGCTAAAACACCAGCAACATCTAGCCCACAGAAGGAATCAAATCAGGGACATTAAATAAAACATACAGGTTGAAAGACAAAAACAGATGCGACACAATGTCATTAATTTACTTGCTGGGATGAACCATGTAGCTGGACAGTTAGAAAATCAAGCATAAGAATCTTGGAGAAATTTGAAAAAAGATAAACAAGATTCTAGAACCATACGGTGTTTTGGACCAATTTGATAGATTTTGCAATGCTGATCCAACATCATTAAAATTTATGAGAATCAGGCAAGTCGCCAGACAGTGGGGAGGTGGTGACTGGGGATATAGTTATAATAGCGACAGCTACAACCCATGCCCAACCTCAGTGACTACGTATTCCATTTATATTGAGTGAAGAAGCAAAATGAGGATTTTTAACTTGAATAAAACTCCTCCTTTATGATTTACATCTGTAATTCAATCTGGGAAGCTTTTTTACTATTAAAAGATTAATGATGATATCTGGGGCTCTTCACACTACTAGGAAATAAAAACTGTATGTGACCTACAGAGTCAGAAAACATAGATACTATCTCTGCCTGCAAAGCGTCTCCCAGATATGTACACAATGTGCAGTGATTTACACCATTCTGCGATCTGTGACGACCAGTTCTAATACCAGGCTCCAGCATTAATAACTTTATATAATCGCACTACGCAGTGCAATGGTTTAAGAATGAGAGAAGCTTCAAAGCCTTGACTGCTCAAACGTGTGAAGGGCTCAGAGTGCAACGATGTATCGCATAACCGCTCAGAGATATAAACATTGTTGCCCTTTAGGTGCATAGACACAGTGTGATGTATGCTTACAATTTTGACTATATATATTCCTAATCGTAAGGAAAGTTAGTTAATATCGCACTGTGCAGGCAAGGAGCATTTTGACTATCTAGTACAAAGTATAGTATAGTCCAGTGGTTCCCAAACTTTTTTGAATCACGGCTCCCTAGATCATCAGAATTTTTTTCACGGCACCCCTAGGCCAAAAGTTTCTTATCATGAAATTTACAAAGAAATATAAAATTAATTACATTTTATTTATATATCATCCTTCAGTTCAAATGTGGGGTGAAGAGCAGAATTCACTTCTGTTTGTCCCATATGTTATGACTGGCAGCCACCAGCACTGGTTTTGCCTATTACATTGACCATAAATAATTTTAATTGGTCCTGGACCACCAATCCAGGGCACCACTGCAAGTGTCCCAAGGCACCCCCAGGATGCCACGGCACACAGTGTGAGAACCACTGGTATAGTCAAAATCAGAGATAGTCAATAACTCACCGTGTCACTTAATGTGAACTATCTATACCATCTGTCTAAAGGACCTTCTGAATTGTGACCTGAGCTATGGGAAGCCATCATATCACATCCCAAGAGAGAAAACAGAGAAAAGTGTTTAAGCCAGGACTTCTTTTCCCAGATGCACTGCACATCTCTAGGTGCATCATCTGTAGGTGAAACACACAGGAAGAGATTTGCCATAAATTGCTTAAATATTCTGCGCTGCAGCCATCCTATTCCATCACCCGCCATGATGCCTATATGAATCCTATTCAGTTCTGCTGCAGAGATTCCATGTATCTATAAATTCAGAGAACATGCTGCAACTATTGCGCCTGACACTCCGCACCATTAAGGAAGAGAACTGCATGTGGGGCCTACTGTATATTGAACTGGACCACTGGCAAAAAGTGGGATACCGGCCATCACCGCAGACTTGCCACAAATGAATATGATCATCTAGCATAAGATAATCACCCCCAACAGAGAGGGCAGGAAACGCCACTGCACAAACATCTAACTTCAGGACACTGCAATGATCACTTATACTTACTACTACTGGGTTCCATGATCAAAGACAGTATACATTGTAATTTCTATAAGAGTACTGAGAAAGACACCTACATAAGTCACCAATGGCGGGAGCACCGTAAGATCTGTGGGCCTAATTCAGACCTGATCGCAGCAGCAAAATCTTTCTCTAATGGTCAAAACCATGTGCACTGCAGGTGGGGCAGATGTAACATGTGCAGAGAGAGTTAGATTTGGGTGGGGTGTGTTCAAACTGAAATCTAAATTGCAGTGTAAAAATAAAGCAGCCAGTATTTACCCTGCACAGAAACAATATAACCCACCCAAATCTAACTCTCTCTGCACATGTTACATCTGCCCCACCTGCAGTGCACATGGTTTTGCTCATTAGAGAAAGATTTTGCTGCTGCAATCAGGTCTGAATCAGGCACTATATTATAGAGGTAATTACACGATCTGCAATATCCTGTCATCTATATGCTTATACGTATACATGTTCTATTTGTCTTATCATTGCTGTCCATGACAATTTATATGATAAATTGCTGTATATGCAAATAAATGACAGGAATATTTTATAAAGACTCGGCCTGATGGGGTGTTTCTATTATCATCACTTACACATTTAGATCACTGATACGAGACAGCATAACTTCACATAACGCTGACACAACCACCTCCACCAATAATTATCTCTCTGATCCCCAGAATCTCACTGATAGGATGGTCTGTGGAAAAGAAGCAGATCGTGTTTGGGATCAGCAGCCCCAAAGGGGGCCCTTAGCACCGCAGGCACTATAAATCCGTACTCTCCATGTTCCCCAACGGAGGCCCAGGGTATTAAATGAGAGAACCAATCACAACCCACAGGGTTAGATTTACTGCCGCTTCTAAACGTTGTTTCCCGTAGCAACCAATCAGATTTTAGCTATCATTTCTCTTTTGCCTCCTTGAAAATGATAGACAGAATCTGATTGGCTACTGTGGACAACACTACTGCTTTTCATTTTTAGAAGCGTTAGTAAATCTACCCCATATATTCTTGATTGCCACATATCAGCTTTCAGCTGGGACTGTAAGGTGCACTAACAAGAGCAATTGTGTGGAACGGTAAGCCGGAACTCTTGGGAAAGGGGCGCTTTAGTGATGTCTATGAATAGTTGATAGTAAACATTTCAGTGAATATTACATATACCATAGTGGGATGCTCTGTTTTACTATCCTAAACTGGTTACAGTGCCCCCATATACCTACGATCCACACCTTCTTGTTTTGACTAGCAAAACTGGAATCTGGACTAAAGAAACAGGTCAAAGGACACAAAAGGTCAATTAATCATGTTAAATATTTTTGGTGTGTCCCCCCCCCGGACAATTCGCTGCTCTGGGTATTGTCTTTTCTGTGGCGATACGGGAAATGTATCTCTGATAAAACAATGCTCTTCACATGGCGGATACTTAGTCTGGGATGAGAAAAGCACTAACCTGTAGCTATTAGTATTCCGGCTCTTCAGTGGAAGATGTAAGATTTTATAGATAACATCAAGTAGACGGCACTTTTGATAGCGTGAAATGTAATAGTATTGACTGGGTGCTAAATAATGCAGACATTATGGCCTGTAGTTATGACCTGATCTGTGTCATAGGACTTTCTGCCTGTGACTCGGAGGGAAAAGAGCGGAGAAGTGGCTCTGCTTTCATTCAGACGTTACTGAGCCCCCTCTTCCCCCATCGCCTTTTAATCACAGCGTAATCAGTTACTCCGGCCAGTGGCGTAAGTTCGTGCCAGTTGCCCGGAGGCAAGATAAATATTGGTGCCCCCTATTTCCTATATTAAGATAAATATATGTATGTATGTGTGCGTATATATATGTGTGTGTGTATGTAGTGTTCTGAAACAAAAATGTATATACTGTATTTAATACATTTAATTGTCTTTTATTTTAAATCACACATTTCTTAGCAGTCATACCCAGGATTAGAACCCATGACCTGTTACACTGACAGCAGACACTTTACTGATGGAGTTATTTGCTCCTACATAGGAAGTATGAGAATTCTAACTATATGAAGTTACGTGTAATTGTCAGAGAAGTATCTTCATATAGTTAGAATTCTCATATTTCCTATACAGGAGCAAACAGCTTCATCAGTAAGGTGTCTGCTTCCAGTGTAATAGGTTGTGGTTTCTAATCCTGGGTGTGATACTTATAAAATATATAAATTCAGTATAATGAAGAGGGTGTGATTTGTAAGGTGCAGCAGGGACCAGTGAGGAAGTCGGCCACTGAAAAAACAGCGGCAGCTATCAATTAACTTAATTCAATAGTGTCACAGAATGGGAGGAGAGGTGCCCCCCGTCAGTGCAGGAGCCCGGCGGCAGATGACTCCTTTGCCTCCCAGAGTTCTGCCTCTGACTCCGGCTTAGATCATGTTGCTTTGTAAAACAGCAGTATAATAGTAAGAGATGCATACCGTGTATTACTCTGCGCTCCTACAGAAGTGTGCAGATTTTACTAGCGTTTTTATACAATACATAGAGCAAGATTCATAGCACGAGTTAGACGCCGTGTCACCGATAGCTAGTCGCAGACTTTCCCAATAACATTTGTGTCAGAGTTTTGACTTTATAAAGTATGTGAAAAATACAAAGAATATGTTTGAAATATCTTCTTTGCATTATTCTAATCATTGGTATAGCCACAACGCAGGAGTAAAAAGTCTATGGCAGGTGAGGCAGTGCCCCCCCTGTGTATCTTTACTGTGCATCTCAGATCAAAACTCACCAAATTTCCAGGAGTTTATACTGCCTCACCTGTGTATTCTGCCCATATGTACAGTATATACTGCTGCACCTGAGTATAATGCCCACATGTATATACTGCTGCACTTGTGTATAATGCCCACATGTATATACCGCTGCACCTGTGTATAATGCCCACATGTATATACTGCTGCACCTGTGTATAATGCCCACATGTATATACCGCTGCACCTGTGTATAATGCCCACATGTATATACCGCTGCACTTGTGTATAATGCCCACATGTATATACTGCTGCACCTGTGTATAATGCCCACATGTACCCTTTGGCTCATATATTGGCCCTCATTCCGAGTTGTTCGCTCGCTAGCAGATTTTAGCAGCATTGCAGACGCTAGGCCGCCGCCCTCTGGGAGTTTATCTTAGCAAAATAGCGAACGAAAGATTAGCAGAATTGCGAATAGATAATTCTTAGCAGTTTCTGAGTAGCTCGAGACTTACTCCTACTCTGCGATCACCTCGGTCCGTTTAGTTCCTGGTTTGACGTCACAAACACGCCCTGCGTTCGGCCAGCTACTCCCCCGTTTCTCCAGACACTCCTGCGTTTTATCCTGGCACGCCTGCATTTTTCCGCACACTCCCAGAAAACGGCCAGTTTCCGCCCAGAAACACCCACTTCCTGTCAATCATTCACCGATCACTTCAACGATGAAAATTCTTTGTTCAGACGTGAGTAAATCTACTAAGTTTTTTGCTAAATTACTTAGCGCATGCGCACTGCGTACCATGCGCATGCGCGTTTTTGCCTTAATCGCTCCGTTGCGGAAATCGGCAACGAGCGAACAACTCGGAATGACCCCCATTGTGCGTAAACCCGGCTCTGATGCTAGCCAGTGCCTCCTGAGCCATTTAGCTCACCGCACGTCCCTGGAGCTTAGAGATTACACTTTTCTCACTATCGTGGATTTGTAAATTGGCGCGATGTTGCATGGTGGGATGCATGGCGTGGCTCAGTCATAGTGGCCACCAGTCTCTTGTCGTTGTCTCATGTCAGCATCCTCGTTGCACTGCTCTAGTTAGTGTGTACGGGGTACACATGTACTTCGTGTTTTTATTACATTAGCAGTGCGAAACATATGGAAATTCAGGAAAAATACTGATGACGGATGCATGCCGCCGCTTAGTCACATTTTTCAGGGTGCGTGAAACAGGGCGATTTGGCACGATTTTAGGGTATGTGGATAAGGACATGTTTTATTTTTATAAACTGCTAAAACTAACACATTTTTCTCCATATTTTGTTTTCCTGAGCCTTAGGACTGCGATGGTTCTTTTTCAACAACATGTAACATAAGGATGTGAGGGGGATTTTTAGAGAAGTAGAAAAAAACATTGAGCAGAACAAGATGGGGGATTAACTGCTTGAAGCTGAAATAGGGAACGGCTGGTGAAACGCTGAATTTACATGAGCAATCCATTGCAACCCAGTTCGAAAGTTTTGAATCCTATCCAGATTCTAAGTAACCGGCTCGTCGTGATTTGTGCGTATCCGCATGTATAACAAGCCCACAAGGCATCATGGATGGCCAATTAAAATCAAGCAGACTTTACCCTCCTAAATCTTCCATTAGCCATTCACTAAATAACCTTGGCCAGTTTCCACTGTAACCGGAACACTATGAGTGTTACAGTATATCCTACAGCCTCAGGCTGGTCAGTGCAAACTTTGGGCCCCTAGGAGGGGAACTGGGCCAATATTGTGTAACTCTATAGGTGCCCATGTTGTCATGGTGCCAGTCCTGCTTTACAGGCCACTTCCATTTGCCATGTTTAGACTGCAAACCAATCAGAGGGAGGTGACCTCTATGAGTCTCAATGACTTCCTGTTGCAAATGCTTTACAATTATTTATTTATTTATTTTGCCTGAGCTCGGAGCGGCCTCTTGATTGGCCGCCTGCGGCTGCTACAGCCCCATGTTGGCTATCTGGCTGTATTCCATACCGCTGAATGATACAGTGTTACACACAGCCAAAGTCAGATCAGAGGAATGGTCTATATTCCCGGCAGGCTTAGATAGCTCACAAAGGAAGCATATCTCTGTTATCTAAGCACTTTCTGTGCGCATGATGAATCTAGTTCACCTCTATAAGTAGCAAGCCAGGCACTTAGCAGAGAGAGATTTGCTCCTGTGGACACTTCTCCACTAACCAGAGAGAAACGCAGAGTTTTTATTGATCACAGCCCTTCAAGGGTGATGCTGTACCCAACAAGGGAGAGTGAATTACATCCCATCCATTAGGTCGCTGCTTGCAGACCACACTGTATAGTGAGAAAATGAAGAACTTAACTGAAAATGATCCGATTAAAATATACGTTATAATTTATAGGATAGTGTCTTCAGACAGTAAAACTACTAGCAATGGCACAAGTCGTACGAGGCATTGTGACTAGACGTAAGAGTGTCAGAACCTTGGACAGAGCCAAACAATATTTATTCTGGAGTAACACCGAGATCTGCAGAAGATCCTATGATCACAGCTAGAGGAACCTGTGACCAATTAATAAATTGTTTTATATTTACATCAGCACAGATTACACTGTGCACTGAAGAAATACTTTTACTTTGTTTCCTTATTAAAAATAATCATACTTTACTGATTGGAGGTCAAGAAAAAACCTGATATGACTTCAGAAGGTTTGTATTTGCTCCAGTCTGTGAGCTGCACTACTTGCACTATATGTACTTCAGTATTATACAGTAGTCATAGGGAAAGGCAATTTTTTAAATAATCTGATATTTTCTTGATACAACATCAATAACAGTTGTTTCAATTCAATCAATCAATCAATCAATCAATCACAACACAAAATTAAACAACATACAGCGACCTCAGATAGTGGCCTATTCATGAAAGCATTTTCTCTTTGCTTGTTGCTTGTACTCCACTTCTGAGACATCTCATGTCACTGACCAGGAGTAATCAGCAAGCATAGAAGTGCTCCATCCTTCACTGATATCTTTGATCCATTGCTGAAATGTCTTGGTGCAATCGCTCACAGTGTTCATTCATCGCGGCACCACAGCTGTCAAGGAAGAATTCCAGATGAGAGTGGAGAAGGTGTATTTTGAGGGCCATGTTGCAGCCCTAACTGATGGTTCTTTTCTAGAAGGTTGTTCACAATCTCATCATAGTTACCAGCTCTTTGGTCACCCAACAGTCCACGCACATCGTCTTTACAGACTTCCCAATCCACTTTCTCATTAACCTGAAGGACTCATTTAAAGTTCTCATCCATTAGAAGTTGATGAACTTATGGACAGAAAAAGATCCTTCTTTCACTTTAGCATCACTCAGAAGTGGACAGTTTCCTCTCGGGCACTTGATGGCTTCTATGTAGCAGGTTAGTGTGTGACTGGATGGTGATGTCACAGAGTTAGTGCAGTGCAGTCACACAGTCTATGTAGCAGGTTAGTGTGTGACTGGATGGTGATGTCACAGAGTGAGCACAGCGCAGTCACACAGTCTATGTAGCAGGTTAGTGTGTGACTGGATGGTGATGTCACAGAGTGAGCGCAGTCACACAGTCTATGTAGCAGGTTGGTTTGTGATTGGATGGTGATGTCACAGAGTGAGAACAGCGCAGTCACACAGTCTATGTAGCAGATTAGTGTGTGACTGGATGGTGATGTCACAGAGTGAGCGCAGTCACACAGTCTATGTAGCAGGTTAGTGTATGACTGGATGGTGATGTCACAGAGTGAGAACAGCGCAGTCACACAGTCTATGTAGCAGGTTAGTGTGTGATTGGATGGTGATGTCACAGAGTGAGGGCAGTACAGTCACACAGTCTATGTAGCAGGTTAGTGTGTGATTGGATGGTGATGTCACAGAGTGAGGGCAGTGCAGTCACACAGTCTATGTAGCAGGTTGGTTTGTGATTGGATGGTGATGTCACAGAGTGAGGGCAGTACAGTCACACAGTCTATGTAGCAGGTTAGTGTGTGATTGGATGGTGATGTCACAGAGTGAGGGCAGTGCAGTCACACAGTCTATGTAGCAGGTTGGTTTGTGATTGGATGGTGATGTCACAGAGTGAGAACAGCGCAGTCACACAGTCTATGTAGCAGATTAGTGTGTGACTGGATGGTGATGTCACAGAGTGAGCGCAGTCACACAGTCTATGTAGCAGGTTAGTGTATGACTGGATGGTGATGTCACAGAGTGAGAACAGCGCAGTCACACAGTCTATGTAGCAGGTTAGTGTGTGATTGGATGGTGATGTCACAGAGTGAGGGCAGTACAGTCACACAGTCTATGTAGCAGGTTAGTGTGTGATTGGATGGTGATGTCACAGAGTGAGGGCAGTGCAGTCACACAGTCTATGTAGCAGGTTGGTTTGTGATTGGATGGTGATGTCACAGAGTGAGAACAGCGCAGTCACACAGTCTATGTAGCAGGTTAGTGTGTGACTGGATGGTGAAATTACAGAGTGAGCGCAGTCACACAGTCTATGTAGCAGGTTAGTGTGTGATAGGATGGTGATGTCACGGAGTGAGTGCAGTCACACAGTCTATGTAGCAGGTTAGTGTGTGATTGGATGGTGATGTCACAGAGTGAGAGCAGTCACACAGTCTATGTAGCAGGTTAGTGTGTGACTGGATGGTGGTGTCACAGAGTGAGCGCAGTCACACAGTGTATGTAGCAGGTTAGTGTGTGACCGGATGGTGATGTCACAGAGTGAGTGCAGTCACACAGTCTATGTAGAAGGTTAGTGTGTGATTGGATGGTGATGTCACAGAGTGAGCGCAGTCACACAGTGTATGTAGCAGGTGAGTGTGTGATTGGATGGTGATGTCACAGAGTGAGTGCAGTCAGTCTATGTAGCAGGTTAGTGTATGACTGGATGGTGATGTCACAGAGTGAGCGCAGTCACACAGTGTATGTAGAAGGTTAGTGTGTGATTGGATAGTGATGTCACAGAGTGAGCGCAGTCACACAGTCTATGTAGAAGGTTAGTGTGTGATTGGATAGTGATGTCACAGAGTGAGCGCAGTCACACAGTGTATGTAGCAGGTTAGTGTATGACTGGATGGTGATGTCACAGAGTGAGCGCAGTCACACAGTGTATGTAGCAGGTTAGTGTGTGATTGGATGGTAATGTCACAGAGTGAGCGCAGTCACACTGTCTATGTAGCAAGTTAGTGTGTGACTGGATGGTGATGTCACAGAGTGAGTGCAGTCACACAGTCTATGTAGCAGGTTAGTGTATGACTGGATGGTGATGTCACAGAGTGGGGCGCAGTCACACAGTCTATGTAGCAGGTTAGTGTGTGACTGGATGGTGATGTCACAGAGTGAGCGCAGTCACACAGTCTATGTAGCAGGTTAGTGTGTGATTGGATGGTGATGTCACAGAGTGAGCGCAGTCACACAGTGTATGTAGCAGGTTAGTGTATGACTGGATGGTGATGTCACAGAGTGAGCGCAGTCACACAGTCTATGTAGCAGGTTAGTGTGTGATTGGATGGTGATGTCACAGAGTGAGCGCAGTCACACAGTGTATGTAGCAGGTTAGTGTATGACTGGATGGTGATGTCACAGAGTGAGCGCAGTCACACAGTCTATGTAGCAGGTTAGCGTGTGACTGGATGGTGATGTCACAGAGTGAGCGCAGTCACACAGTCTATGTAGCAGGTTAGTGTATGACTGGATGGTGATGTCACAGAGTGAGTGCAGTCAGTCTATGTAGCAGGTTAGTGTATGACTGGATGGTGATGTCACAGAGTGAGCGCAGTCACACAGTCTATGTAGCAGGTTAGCGTGTGACTGGATGGTGATGTCACAGAGTGAGCGCAGTCACACAGTGTATGTAGCAGGTTAGTGTATGACTGGATGGTGATGTTACAGAGTGAGCGCAGACACACAGTCTATGTAGCAGGTTAGTGTGTGACTGGATGGTGATGTCACAGAGTGAGCGCAGTCACACAGTGTATGTAGCAGGTTAGTGTATGACTGGATGGTGATGTCACAGAGTGAGGGCAGTCACACAGTGTATGTAGCAGGTTAGTGTATGACTGGATGGTGATGTCACAGAGTGAGCGCAGTCACACAGTGTATGTAGCAGGTTAGTGTATGATTGGATGGTGATGTCACAGAGTGAGCGCAGTCACACAGTGTATGTAGCAGGTTAGTGTATGACTGGATGGTGATGTCACAGAGTGAGCGCAGTCACACAGTGTATGTAGCAGGTTAGTGTGTGACTGGATGGTGATGTCACAGAGTGAGCGCAGTCACACAGTCTATGTAGCAGGTTGGTTTGTGATTGGATGGTGATGTCACAGAGTGAGAACAGCGCAGTCACACAGTCTATGTAGCAGATTAGTGTGTGACTGGATGGTGATGTCACAGAGTGAGCGCAGTCACACAGTCTATGTAGCAGGTTAGTGTATGACTGGATGGTGATGTCACAGAGTGAGAACAGCGCAGTCACACAGTCTATGTAGCAGGTTAGTGTGTGATTGGATGGTGATGTCACAGAGTGAGGGCAGTACAGTCACACAGTCTATGTAGCAGGTTAGTGTGTGATTGGATGGTGATGTCACAGAGTGAGGGCAGTGCAGTCACACAGTCTATGCAGCAGGTTGGTTTGTGATTGGATGGTGATGTCACAGAGTGAGGGCAGTACAGTCACACAGTCTATGTAGCAGGTTAGTGTGTGATTGGATGGTGATGTCACAGAGTGAGGGCAGTGCAGTCACACAGTCTATGTAGCAGGTTGGTTTGTGATTGGATGGTGATGTCACAGAGTGAGAACAGCGCAGTCACACAGTCTATGTAGCAGATTAGTGTGTGACTGGATGGTGATGTCACAGAGTGAGCGCAGTCACACAGTCTATGTAGCAGGTTAGTGTATGACTGGATGGTGATGTCACAGAGTGAGAACAGCGCAGTCACACAGTCTATGTAGCAGGTTAGTGTGTGATTGGATGGTGATGTCACAGAGTGAGGGCAGTACAGTCACACAGTCTATGTAGCAGGTTAGTGTGTGATTGGATGGTGATGTCACAGAGGGAGGGCAGTGCAGTCACACAGTCTATGTAGCAGGTTGGTTTGTGATTGGATGGTGATGTCACAAAGTGAGAACAGCGCAGTCACACAGTCTATGTAGCAGGTTAGTGTGTGACTGGATGGTGAAATTACAGAGTGAGCGCAGTCACACAGTCTATGTAGCAGGTTAGTGTGTGATAGGATGGTGATGTCACGGAGTGAGTGCAGTCACACAGTCTATGTAGCAGGTTAGTGTGTGACTGGATGGTGGTGTCACAGAGTGAGCGCAGTCACACAGTGTATGTAGCAGGTTAGTGTGTGACCGGATGGTGATGTCACAGAGTGAGTGCAGTCACACAGTCTATGTAGAAGGTTAGTGTGTGATTGGATGGTGATGTCACAGAGTGAGCGCAGTCACACAGTGTATGTAGCAGGTGAGTGTGTGATTGGATGGTGATGTCACAGAGTGAGTGCAGTCAGTCTATGTAGCAGGTTAGTGTATGACTGGATGGTGATGTCACAGAGTGAGCGCAGTCACACAGTGTATGTAGAAGGTTAGTGTGTGATTGGATAGTGATGTCACAGAGTGAGCGCAGTCACACAGTCTATGTAGAAGGTTAGTGTGTGATTGGATAGTGATGTCACAGAGTGAGCGCAGTCACACAGTGTATGTAGCAGGTTAGTGTATGACTGGATGGTGATGTCACAGAGTGAGCGCAGTCACACAGTGTATGTAGCAGGTTAGTGTGTGATTGGATGGTAATGTCACAGAGTGAGCGCAGTCACACTGTCTATGTAGCAAGTTAGTGTGTGACTGGATGGTGATGTCACAGAGTGAGTGCAGTCACACAGTCTATGTAGCAGGTTAGTGTATGACTGGATGGTGATGTCACAGAGTGGGGCGCAGTCACACAGTCTATGTAGCAGGTTAGTGTGTGACTGGATGGTGATGTCACAGAGTGAGCGCAGTCACACAGTCTATGTAGCAGGTTAGTGTGTGATTGGATGGTGATGTCACAGAGTGAGCGCAGTCACACAGTGTATGTAGCAGGTTAGTGTATGACTGGATGGTGATGTCACAGAGTGAGCGCAGTCACACAGTCTATGTAGCAGGTTAGTGTGTGATTGGATGGTGATGTCACAGAGTGAGCGCAGTCACACAGTGTATGTAGCAGGTTAGTGTATGACTGGATGGTGATGTCACAGAGTGAGCGCAGTCACACAGTCTATGTAGCAGGTTAGCGTGTGACTGGATGGTGATGTCACAGAGTGAGCGCAGTCACACAGTCTATGTAGCAGGTTAGTGTGTGATTGGATGGTGATGTTACAGAGTGAGCGCAGACACACAGTCTATGTAGCAGGTTAGTGTGTGACTGGATGGTGATGTCACAGAGTGAGCGCAGTCACACAGTGTATGTAGCAGGTTAGTGTATGACTGGATGGTGATGTCACAGAGTGAGGGCAGTCACACAGTGTATGTAGCAGGTTAGTGTATGACTGGATGGTGATGTCACAGAGTGAGCGCAGTCACACAGTGTATGTAGCAGGTTAGTGTATGATTGGATGGTGATGTCACAGAGTGAGCGCAGTCACACAGTGTATGTAGCAGGTTAGTGTATGACTGGATGGTGATGTCACAGAGTGAGCGCAGTCACACAGTGTATGTAGCAGGTTAGTGTATGACTGGATGGTGATGTCACAGAGTGAGCGCAGTCACACAGTGTATGTAGCAGGTTAGTGTATGATTGGATGGTGATGTCACAGAGTGAGCGCAGTCACACAGTGTATGTAGCAGGTTAGTGTATGACTGGATGGTGATGTCACAGAGTGAGCGCAGTCACACAGTGTATGTAGCAGGTTAGTGTGTGATTGGATGGTGATGTCACAGAGTGAGCGCAGTCACACAGTCTATGTAGCAGGTTAGTGTATGATTGGATGGTGATGTCACAGAGTGAGCGCAGTCACACAGTGTATGTAGCAGGTTAGTGTATGACTGGATGGTGATGTCACAGAGTAAGCGCAGTCACACAGTGAATGTAGCAGGTTAGTGTATGACTGGATGGTGATGTCACAGAGTGAGCGCAGTCACACAGTCTATGTAGCAGGTTAGTGTATGATTGGATGGTGATGTCACAGAGTGAGTGCAGTCAGTCTATGTAGCAGGTTAGTGTGTGACTGGATGGTGATGTCACAGAGTGAGTGCAGTCAGTCTATGTAGCAGGTTAGTGTGTGACTGGATGGTGATGTCACAGAGTGAGCGCAGTCACACAGTGTATGTAGCAGGTTAGTGTATGATTGGATGGTGATGTCACAGAGTGAGCGCAGTCACACAGTGTATGTAGCAGGTTAGTGTATGATTGGATGGTGATGTCACAGAGTGAGCGCAGTCACACAGTGTATGTAGCAGGTTAGTGTATGACTGGATGGTGATGTCACAGAGTGAGCGCAGTCACACAGTGTATGTAGCAGGTTAGTGTATGACTGGATGGTGATGTCACAGAGTGAGCGCAGTCACACAGTGTATGTAGCAGGTTAGTGTGTGACTGGATGGTGATGTCACAGAGTGAGCGCAGTCACACAGTGTATGTAGCAGGTTAGTGTATGATTGGATGGTGATGTCACAGAGTGAGCGCAGTCACACAGTGTATGTAGCAGGTTAGTGTATGACTGGATGGTGATGTCACAGAGTGAGCGCAGTCACACAGTGTATGTAGCAGGTTAGTGTATGACTGGATGGTGATGTCACAGAGTGAGTGCAGTCACACAGTCTATGTAGCAAATAGTGTGTGACTGGATGGTGATGTCACAGAGTGAGAGCAGTCACACAGTATATGTAGCAGGTTAGTGTATGACTGGATGGTGATGTCACAGAGTGAGCGCAGTCACACAGTCTATGTAGCAGGTTAGTGTATGATTGGATGGTGATGTCACAGAGTGAGTGCAGTCAGTCTATGTAGCAGGTTAGTGTGTGACTGGATGGTGATGTCACAGAGTGAGTGCAGTCAGTCTATGTAGCAGGTTAGTGTGTGACTGGATGGTGATGTCACAGAGTGAGCGCAGTCACACAGTGTATGTAGCAGGTTAGTGTATGATTGGATGGTGATGTCACAGAGTGAGCGCAGTCACACAGTGTATGTAGCAGGTTAGTGTATGACTGGATGGTGATGTCACAGAGTGAGCGCAGTCACACAGTGTATGTAGCAGGTTAGTGTGTGACTGGATGGTGATGTCACAGAGTGAGCGCAGTCACACAGTGTATGTAGCAGGTTAGTGTGTGATAGGATGGTGATGTCACAGAGTGAGCGCAGTCACACAGTGTATGTAGCAGGTTAGTGTATGACTGGATGGTGATGTCACAGAGTGAGCGCAGTCACACAGTGTATGTAGCAGGTTAGTGTATGACTGGATGGTGGTACTGGTTTTCAAATGCCCACGAATGGACCCCCTTATTATTTAAGGTATTCTTGTGTTAGCATAAAGTAGTGAATCAGGGTAGCACGGCTGTGCACAGCTGTTTATTTATTTATATAATGCACATATATTCTGCTTACAATCTATGGGGGTAATTCTGACCTGATCGCTGCTGTGCATTTTCACACAGCGGGCTATCAGATCCGAACTGCGCATGCGTATGCACCGCAATGCGCAGGCAAGATTGACCGCAGCAACAGAGATCACTGGTCAGCGATGGGACAGGAAGAGGCCATCTGTGGGTGGCAACTGACCATTTTCAAGGACTATCTGGAAAAGTACAGGCGTGTCCAAGCATTGGAAGGGACGCCAAATCCGGTCTTGGACAGGCTGAAGTGATCGCAGCGGCTGAGTAAGTCCTGGGCTGCCCAAAGACTGCACAAAATCAGTTTATGCAGCTCGGCTACACATGCGATCGCACACTTGTACAGCTAAAATACGCTCCCCTGTTGGTGGCAACTACCTGATCGCTGGACTGCAAAATTTGCGTCCTAACAATCAGGTCTGAGTTACCCCCTATATTCCCTACCACATTGTCAGGTCCGGGTGTTTTTGTGAATCCGTTAACCCGGGACCAACCACAGGTGTAGGTGCTGGGGTATGAAGAAAGCAGGGAGGACGGAGAAAGTTCCGTTTCATATATTTATTGAAAATAATTCAGTAAAGTGGTAAATGGCAAGTTATTAATCACCATAATATACTGACGTATTGCATGAATAATAGAAATAATATGCAGGATATATCTTAAAGAAAAAATAAAAGAAATGTTCATGGAATTGCGTTTAAAACAGGCTGGAGAATAAATGTTGAATTGTCCAAATATAAACAAGCTTTGATGCTGAACTGTAGAATGTGTTTAACTGGGTAATGCAGACATGAAGAAATAACTGTGAGGATTTGCAATGAAGTTTTGAGAGGTAACTGAGAGACTGTGAAGAATTATCCTTGTAATGGCAACATAGGCCCTCATTCCGAGTTGTTCGCTCGGTATTTTTCATCGCATCGCAGTGAAATTCCGCTTAGTACGCATGCGCAATGTTCGCACTGCGACTGCGCCAAGTAACTTTACTATGAAGAAAGTAATTTTAGTCACGGCTTTTTCTTCGCTCCGGCGATCGTAATGTGATTGACAGGAAATGGGTGTTACTGGGCGGAAACACGGCGTTTCAGGGGCGTGTGGTTGAAAACGCTACCGTTTCCGGAAAAAACGCAGGAGTGGCCGGGGAAACGGTGGGAGTGCCTGGGCGAACGCTGGGTGTGTTTGTGACGTCAACCAGGAACGACAAGCACTGAAATGATCGCACAGGCAGAGTAAGTCTGGAGCTACTCTGAAACTGCTAAGTAGTTAGTAATCGCAATATTGCGAATACATCGGTCGCAATTTTAAGAAGCTAAGATTCACTCCCAGTAGGCGGCGGCTTAGCGTGTGTAACTCTGCTAAATTCGCCTTGCGACCGATCAACTCGGAATGAGGGCCATAGAAAGTAAAAGTACTAAATTGGGTTACTTGCGAGTTCCGGAGATCACTGTGAGACTGTAGCAGATGATATAAGTGATGAACGGGTTAAATGCAGAGCAGAACAAACGAACAGCTGAAGTTAGTGGAATCCTCCAAACTCTGTATGGTTGAAAGCAGGCAGACAGGGTTTCCTCATGCAAGACTCTGGGAATCCAATTGTTACCAGTAGGTGCGTGATTAACTGACAGCACAGCGGGGAGCCGGTGGATCTTTAGCAGTGAAGGCTGCAGACGGGCCTCTGGGAACGGAGGCGATATCTGGACCACGGGAATCACACAGGAATGCACGGAGAGAGCTCAGAGCTAGAGCACAGCGTTGATACAACAAAGCACTGGCCCAGAGTAACATAATCCCAGCCTACTTAAAGGCAGCACAAGCACGGGATTGGCTTACACCTGCCCACAGGTGTTTTCACAAGTGCTCTGTATTATCTATTTGGTCTTCAACATGGCCACCTCCTATACAGCAGACACATCGCAGTGCCTTAGGCCATTTGGTCCCCGCACTCCCAGTTCCCAGACTCTGCATTACCTGTGCCACTGATCACGCCGCGTCCCCACACGGGCGCACAGCACCGCGAGCAACCGCACTGGCAACGGATGAACCCCAGAACCCGCAAAGGTGAGAGACCGGTTCGTGACAGTACCCCCTCTTCTACGGGTGGTCTCCGAACACCTTTGAACCTTATCAGGATTTTTGGAGAAGTATTTCTGTACCAGTCTTGGAGCATGAACATCTTCAGAGAAAACCCAGGATCTCTCCTCCGGACCGTAACTCTTCCAGTCGACCAAAAACTGTAAACGTCCATATCGGGAACGTGAGTCTATAATCTCTTTAACTTCAAACTCCTCATCCTGCACAGAGTCAACTTTAGGAGATTTGGACTTAGTAGTACGGAACTTATTGAGAATCAAAGGCTTCAATAAAGATGTATGAAAGGCGTTAGGAATTCTCAAAGATGGTGGCAACTTGACTTTGTATGACACAGGATTGAGTATCTTTACAATGGGAAATGGACCAATAAACTTGGGAGCAAATTTCTTAGAAGGAACTTTGAACCTGAGATTGCGCGTAGAAATCCAAACTTGGTCCCCCACCTTGTAATTCGGTACAGCTTTACGTTTTCTATCTGCGAAAGATTTATAACGAGCGGAAGTTTGTACCAACGACTTACGCACACAACTCCAGATTCTAGATAGACGTTGAAGTTCTTGATCTGCTGCTGGAACCTCTAGGGCTGGCAATGGATGGAACTCTGGCACACGAGGATGAAAGCCGAAGTTAATATAAAAGGGCGTAGATTCTGAAGATGAATGGAAGAGATTATTATGAGCAAATTCTGCCAATGGAAGGTAGTCAACCCAGTCATCCTGTGAGGACGATATATATAGCCGGAGAAATGTTTCAAGGTCTTGGTTGACTCTCTCAGTTTGTCCATCTGTCTGAGGATGATATGCAGAAGAAAAATTCAACTTGACATTTAAAGATGAACAAAGCGACCTCCAAAACTTGGCCACAAACTGTGTTCCCCGATCAGAGATGATCTCTCGAGGAAGGCCATGCAACTTGAAGATTTCAGAGATGAACAATCTGGCTAGTAAAGGGGCTGATGGTAACCCAGTTAATGGAATGAAATGTGCCATTTTCGAAAATCGATCCACTATCACCCAAATGGTATTTCGCCCTTTTGATGGAGGTAGATCGGTCACGAAATCCATTGAGATATGAGTCCATGGTTGTTTGGGTATGGATAATGGATGTAATAAACCTGGTGGAGAACTTCTTGGACTCTTATGTTGGGCACATTTAGGACATGCTGCTATAAACTCTTGGACATCGGCTTTGAGACGTGGCCACCAATAAGACTGTTGAATAAATTTGAGAGTCTTTAGAACCCCAGGATGACCCATGAAGGAAGAGGAGTGAGCCCAGGTAAGCAGCCGTTTACGAAGATTTGTGGCGACAAAGGTCTTGCCAGGCGGAGGAACTGGAGAGGTTCGAGTCATTAAAAAGGACGTAGGATTCACAATGGCTTGATTCGTGGTAGCATCATTTGATTCAGAAGAAGTAAAGGACCGAGAAAGGGCATCTGCCTTTTTGTTCTGAGACCCTGGTCGATAGGTGAGCTTGAAATTGAATCGTGTGAAGAAAAGCGCCCATCTAGCTTGTCGTGGATTCAAGCACTGAGCTGACTGCAAATATAGAAGATTCTTATGATCAGTATAAACTGTAATGCGATGTTGTGCTCCTTCTAGAAGGTATCTCCACTCCTCAAATGCCAACTTGATGGCAAGTAATTCTTGCTCACCGATTGCATAATTACGTTCTGCCGGGAGGAACTTACGGGAGAAATATCCGCAGGGATGGACCTTTTTATCTTCAAAGACTTGTGACAACACAGCTCCTACTGCTTCTGTAGATGCATCCACCTCTATTAGAAAGGGACGATGCAAATCAGGCTGTCGAAGAATGGGTGCTGACCCAAAGGCTTGCTTTAAATCAGAGAAGGCTTTGATTGCTTCAGAAGACCAGTTCGTAGGATTTGCTCCCTTGCGAGTTAGGGCTGTGATGGGAGCAGCTAACGAAGAATAATTCTTAATGAATCTCCTATAGAAATTAGCAAAGCCAAGAAATCGCTGAATCCCCTTGAGAGTTGTAGGAGTGGACCAATCTCGGATAGCTTGTACCTTACCGGGATCCATACATAGCTCTGATCCAGAAATGATGTAACCAAGGAACGGTATGGAAGATACTTCAAAGGTGCACTTCTCTAACTTACAATAAAGTTGATTTTTCCTCAAACGTGTCAGTACCTCTTTAACTTGGTGACGATGAGACTTTAGATCTTTAGAGAATATTAGGATATCATCCAGGTACACTACTAGACACTTGTAGAGAAGATCACGAAAAAGTTCATTCACATAGCTTTGAAAAACTGCAGGTGCATTACAAAGACCAAAAGGCATTACAAGGTATTCGTAATGCCCATCCCGGGTATTAAAAGCAGTCTTCCACTCGTCCCCTGCCCGGATGCGGATTAAATTGTAGGCACCTCGGAGATCCAATTTTGTAAACACAGTAGCTCCCTTTACCCGATCAAATAATTCTGGAATTAAGGGTAATGGGTACTTGTTTTTCACAGTGATCTCATTGAGTCCACGGTAATCTATGCATGGTCGTAACCCACCGTCCTTCTTCTTAACGAAAAAGAATCCGGCTCCTGCAGGTGAAGAAGATGGTCTGATAAATCCTTTGGTTAGATTTTCCTGTATATAATCAGACATAGCTTGCGTCTCTGGGATGGATAGTGGATAAATTAATCCCCTAGGAGGGGTTTTACCCGGAACCAGGACGATTGGGCAGTCCCATTCGCGATGAGGAGGTAGAGAGTCTGCTGCTTGTTTACTGAAAACATCCGCAAAGGATTGATACACCGGAGGTAGGTCGGGAAGGCTAATTGACCGGAGAGGTACAATTGAGGCTAAACAGTCTTTGGTACAATATTTACCCCACGAAAGGACTTCCATGGTTTGCCAATTAAGTTGAGGATTATGTTTCTGCAGCCAAGGTAAACCAAGTATCACATCTTGAGAGGCTTTGGGAATCACGTAGAAGGAGATGTATTCGGAATGGAGCACACCAACTTTCATCTTGAGACATACGGTTCGATGAGTAATTATACCATCTGGAATTCGACTTCCATCCACTGCTGTAACAGCAACTGCTGCTTCCAGAGGCATGGTTTGAACTTTAAACCGTAAGACAAAGGCTGAGGAGATGAAGTTCTCGGCTGCCCCGGAATCTAGGAGAGCTAAAACTTTCACTGTAGAACTTGGAACTTCTAATTGAATAGACAAGGTCGGCTCTTCCCCAGAACGTGATTCTAAAGTAACTCCTAGCTTAACCTCTCTTGAATAAGCTAGGAGCGAGAGTTTCCCGGCCGGAGTTTGCAGAATTTAACTAAATGTTCGGAGGACCCACAGTACATGCAGAGGTTACCCTGTCGACGACGAAGTCGTTCCTCCTCTGTGAGGCGAGAGCGCCCAATCTGCATAGGTTCTTCTGTCGTTACCGGAGACTGTGATGAAGAATCTTGTCGAGGCCTAGGATGATAACGTGGACTGGATCGCTCTGCCCTGGATTTCTCTAAACTTCGCTCCCTGTAGCGTAGGTCAAGTTTGTTACAGAGAGAAATCAATTCATCCAGTTTAGTTGGCACATCCCGGATAGTTAAATCATCCTTGATTCTCTCTGAAAGTCCATTCCAAAACGCGGCGATCAGGGCCTCCTCATTCCAGTTTAACTCTGAAGACAATGTGCGAAACTGAATAATATATTGACTGACAGGACGTAAACCTTGACGTAGACGGAGAATCTCCAAAGATGCTGAGGTGGTCCTGCCTGGTTCGTCAAAGATTCTCCGGAAGGATGATACGAACTCCTTGTAATTAGAGAGGATAGGATCACCTCTTTCCCATAATGGTGATGCCCACTCCAGAGCCTGACCGGAGAGGAGGGCAATAATATATGCAACCTTAGAACGAGCTGATGGGAAACTGGCAGACAACAGTTCGAACTGGATCTCGCATTGATTCAGGAATCCTCTGCAAAGTTTTGGAGTTCCGTCAAACTTACTCGGAGAGGGTAACTGCAAGCGGGACGTAGGCAGCGTCACAGGAGAAGCTGTAGTGGTAACTGGGACAACCGGAGTTGGAATCTGGACTTGAGACGTTTTAATAGCCATATGAAGAGTCTCTAAACGGTCTGCCATAGTTTGCATAAACTGCACTATTTGTGTCTGTATAGACTCCTAGTTTTCCAGACGGGAAAGGATATCTGACGTAGCACCGCCTCCTGCGAATTGGTCACTTGACGGATCCATGTGGCCAGTGCTTACTGTCAGGTCCGGGTGTTTTTGTGAATCCGTTAACCCGGGACCAACCACAGGTGTAGGTGCTGGGGTATGAAGAAAGCAGGGAGGACGGAGAAAGTTCCGTTTCATATATTTATTGAAAATAACAATTCAGTAAAGTGGTAAATGGCAAGTTATTAATCACCATAATATACTGACGTATTGCATGAATAATAGAAATAATATGCAGGATATATCTTAAAGAAAAAATAAAAGAAATGTTCATGGAATTGCGTTTAAAACAGGCTGGAGAATAAATGTTGAATTGTCCAAATATAAACAAGCTTTGATGCTGAACTGTAGAATGTGTTTAACTGGGTAATGCAGACATGAAGAAATAACTGTGAGGATTTGCAATGAAGTTTTGAGAGGTAACTGAGAGACTGTGAAGAATTATCCTTGTAATGGCAACATAGAAAGTAAAAGTACTAAATTGGGTTACTTGCGAGTTCCGGAGATCACTGTGAGACTGTAGCAGATGATATAAGTGATGAACGGGTTAAATGCAGAGCAGAACAAACGAACAGCTGAAGTTAGTGGAATCCTCCAAACTCTGTATGGTTGAAAGCAGGCAGACAGGGTTTCCTCATGCAAGACTCTGGGAATCCAATTGTTACCAGTAGGTGCGTGATTAACTGACAGCACAGCGGGGAGCCGGTGGATCTTTAGCAGTGAAGGCTGCAGACGGGCCTCTGGGAACGGAGGCGATATCTGGACCACGGGAATCACACAGGAATGCACGGAGAGAGCTCAGAGCTAGAGCACAGCGTTGATACAACAAAGCACTGGCCCAGAGTAACATAATCCCAGCCTACTTAAAGGCAGCACAAGCACGGGATTGGCTTACACCTGCCCACAGGTGTTTTCACAAGTGCTCTGTATTACCTATTTGGTCTCCAACATGGCCACCTCCTATACAGCAGACACATCGCAGTGCCTTAGGCCATTTGGTCCCCGCACTCCCAGTTCCCAGACTCTGCATTACCTGTGCCACTGATCATGCCGCGTCCCCACACGGGCGCACAGCACCGCGAGCAACCGCACTGGCAACGGATGAACCCCAGAACCCGCAAAGGTGAGAGACCAGTTCGTGACACACATGTATATAGACATGCATGCGGTCGCACCTAACAAGGTGCAATCACGACAAGATTTAGCTATGATGGGTGTGGCTACATCTGTACATGCTAGGGTTAATTTTGCCGGGCTTGTGGGAGGAAACCGGAACACTTGGAGAAAACCCACACAAGTACGGTGAGAATTTACAAACTCCACACAGTTAGGGCAATGGTGGGAATGGAACCCATGACCTCAGTGATGTGAGGCGGTGATGCTAACCACTACACCATTACACATTCTACAGCCACTTTGCGGGTATGTTAGAATCAGCCCCTGTATCTGACTGTACCACGAGCACGCCAATGTTAGTCATCACGGGGCTGGGATCCCCTGTTTCCTGATGGACGAGACGAACAATTGAATAGAAGTAAGATGTGAGCGCAGGTTTCATCTGTATCAGAATGCAGCTTCTCCATCACCACTCCCAGCAGCCGTGCATTTATACACGTGTTACATCCTCCTGTGTGGATGGGATATTCCAGTACTGATGGAAAATCTTGATTTTGCAGCAGATATTTTCTTGTCTGCGACCTCGGCAAATGAAATTCAGATATATCACTCCCACTGAGAGCTGCCGTAGAATGGATCTAATGTAACTACTTTAAAATGAGAATAAAAACAATCTAGATACTTGTCTTATCAATTCCTGCCAAAGGATTTCTCTCAGGACCTCCCGGCCTGCAGCCTAAACCACTATTAGTTTATTAATATGTCTCTCAGCAAGTTCCTTGTGAAAGTCTGTTCTGTCTTCTGCCCTCTAGCTTCCAGCCAAACACACAGTCACAGGGAGACTGTGATAAATGGATAGTGTGGCTGCCATGGTACCTGCGCTGTAGCTGGTCTGTCATTCTGTGGTTCCTCCAGCTGTGCAGAGTTTACTCTTCACCCACTATGCCAGCCATAGAACCGTAGCCAGGAGTGATGTGTTAACGACACGTTGTAAATTTACAACCACTGCCTCCTTAGTTGCTGGCATTGCGTGACACCAATTTGGCATTGTGTGACACCGGTCTGGCATTGCATTGGTATGGCATTGCGTGTTACCGGTCTGGCATTGCGTGGCACAGGTCTAGCATTGCATTGCGTGGCAGCGGTATGGCATTGAGTGTTGCACGGTCTGGCATTGCGTGGCACCAGTTTGGCATTGTGTGGCACCGATCTGGAATTGCATTGCATAGCAGCAGTTTGGCATTGCGTGTTACTGGTCTGGCATTGTGTGGAACCGGTCAGGCATTGCACGGCATGGATCTGGCATTGCACGGCATGGATCTGGCATTGCACGGCACAGGCCTGGCATTGCTTGTTACTGGTCTGGCATTGTGTGGCACTGGTCTGGCATTGCATGGCATGGCTCTGGCATTGCACAGCATGGGTCTGGAATTGCATGGCACAGGTCTGGCATTGCGTGGCACCAGTTTGGCATTGTGTGGCACTGGTCTAGCATTGCATTGCATAGCAGCAGTATGGCATTGCGTGTTACTGGTCTGGCATTGTGTGGCACCGGTCAGGCATTGCACGGCATGGGTCTGGCATTGCACGGCATGGCTCTGGCATTGCACGGCATGGCTCTGGAATTACGTGGTACCGGTCTGGCACTGCGCACATGGGCCCTCATTCCGAGTTGCTCGCTCGTTATTTTTTTCACTACGGAGCGATTAGTCGCAAACTGCGCATGCGCAATGTTCGCAGTGCGCCTGCGCCAAGTAAATTTGCACAAAAGTTTGTTTTTTTACTCACGGCCTAACGAGGTTTTTTCATCGTTCTGCTGATCGTAGTGTGATTGACAGGAAGTGGGTGTTTCTGGGCGGAAACTGACCGTTTTCTGGGAGTGTGCGAAAAAACGCAGGCGTGTCAGGGAAAAACGCGGGAGTGTCTGGAGAAACAGGGGAGTGGCTGGGCGAACGCTGGGTGTGTTTGTGACGTCAAACCAGGAACGAAACTGACTGAACTGATCGCAGTGTAGGAGTAAGTCTGGAGCTACTCAGAAACTGCTAAGAAATTTCTATTCACAATTCTGCTAATCTTTCGTTCGCAATTCTGCTAAGCTAAGATACACTCCCAGAGGGCGGTGGCTTAGCGTGTGCAATGCTGCTAAAAGCAGCTAGCGAGCGAACAACTCGGAATGAGGGCCATGGACCTGATTTAGAGATGTGCGCTAATGCCGCCACAGCTTTGAATGTATTGATATACAGTCTGTCTGGGTGCGCACACTGTATTCTAGCCGCAGTACCCTTTCTGCCCGTAATCTTCACTCTGCCTTATTTGTGGAGCTTTGGGAAGACACCTCATGGATGTTACAGGTTTATTACACTGTGCGTTGCTTCACAGGCAACAGCTGTTCTTCTGGCTCTTACATTACGTTGGACTAGGTGCAGAGGGTGCTCTTCATAGCAGGCTATACTGTGGACCAAACTGATAAACCATCCCTAATATCTTATCCCTAATACCCTAACTTCCTAACCTCATCCCCCAAACTAACCCTAATACCCTCACCCCTAACCCAAACCACTAGAACAATCCTAATATCCTATCCCTAATACCTTATCTCTAATACCCTATCCGCTAACCCAATCCCTAACCCTAATACCCTCACCCCTAACCCAAACCCAAACTCTAACCCTAATAGCCTCAGCCCTAACCCAAACCACTAAAACAACCCTAATACCCTATCCCTTATACCCTATCTCTAATACCCTATCCCCTAACCCAATCCCTTACCCTAATACCCTCACCCCTAACTCGATCCCTAAACCTAATACCCTCACCCCTACCCAAACCCTAACCCTAATAGCCTCACCCCTAACCCAAACCACTAAAACAACCCTAATACCGTATCCCTAACACCTTAACCCCTAACCCAATCCTTAACCCTAATACCCTCACCCAAACCACTAAAACGACCATAATACCCTATCCCCTAACTCAGTCCCTAACACTAATACCCTCACCCCTAACCCAAACCACTAAAACAACCCTAATACCCTAACACTTAACCCAATCCCTAACTCTAATACCCTCACTCCTAACCCAAAACACTAAAACAACCCTAATACCCTATGCCTAATACCCTAACCCAATCCCTAACCCTAATGCCCTCACCCCTAACACAAACCACTAAAACAACCCTAATACCCTCACTCCTAACCCAAACCCAATCCCTAACTCTAATACCCTCACCCCTAACCCAATCCCTAACCCTAATACCCTGAACCCTAACACAATCCCTATCCCTGATACCCTAATGGGCAGACTGGATGGGCCATATGGTTCTTATCTGCCCTCAAAGTTTACAGATGTGTCCTCTCGGTTTGTTGCCACATACAACCTGTAGCATAGCGTATGCTACGCTACGCTACGTATGCATTCCCTTCAGTGGGAGCCGTGTCCGCATGCTCCCGCCACCCCGTTAAAGTGAATAGGAGCCGGCTAGCGATGCATTGTGATCCCGCCACAGTAAAATGCTCTACATAGCAACACTGCAGCAAGATTTATGTGTCGTATGCAGCAACTGTGCGAATATCTGAAATGTCGCTGCTGCCTGGACTTGTATTGAGATGCCAGCGGCTGCGTACACAGATGGTCGGTCACAGAACAGTCTATGTTGGCGCAGCATGGTCACAGGCAGTAAGACGTCGCAGCCATTGCAGCTGCATGCGGGATGCCCTACAAATGGGCATGACATGTCTGCATTTTTGCTGCAACTCATAACAGCCCCAAAATGCTTCCTTACTGTCAATTACTTTCTGAGTACGTCCCCCCTGCGACCTCCTTCACACGACCACAGCGTCACCTGCGCAGTGCGACTTAGATGTAAGCGGAGTCGGCCAGTAATCTCTTTGCTGTGTAAAAATCAGGTTTGTGTCCATCTCTGAATCCGGCGCTCTATCAGACCCATACACAAAGTCATCACCGAGGCCGTCCCGCCCCTAGCTGCAGGCTTGGTGGTATAGCCGTCACTGTTATACGTGCGCGTGTGCACCATCCCCATTAATGAATACCGCACAAGAACTGCGTGGAGTGAGGCGGAATTACACATTCACGCACCTCTGTGTAGCCCGCAGTTCCACTGACGCAGCCTCTCTGATCATAACATGAGAACACTCAACTCAGGCTACAGATGGAGCCACATTTATCTTGGCTTCTATGCTGCGCCTAGGTGCACCATGGTTTATTAGCATAAACCCTTCATCTATTGTTCTCAGCTGCAATACAATACAGAGAACAATACAGCAGGGGATGAAGTCATTACAGCAGGGGGTTAAGTACGACTGCCCTGGCTCAGTTAATCCTATTAAAGGCCAAGATAAAGGTGGACCCATCTGTAGTTCCACCTACTCAGACACTAGTGGGGTTGTACATGAGATGCATATGATGCTATATCGTCATAGCGTTGCACACTTGGCTCCAGAGCTGCACAGTGTGAAAACAACAAACTCTATGCAAACTTACCTGCATTCAGCTCTGCATCAGCTCCAATATAGACCACAGCATATTCCGGGCGGGATGTACTAATCTTGCGGACTACATCCCGCCACACATCGCATCCAGACTAATTGTACTTACATATGCGATAAGTATTCTGAAGGACACCTCTTGCGATAAGAGCTGTCCTTCGCAATGCGTGCCGGTTACTGGACGTCCCATGGTGTCCGTCTGCGCATGAGCAGAAGGACGCTCTGATTGCAGGGCATGCTGGGAGGGATCCAATCAGATCCCTCACACAACGCAACATGGAAAGAAGCCCGCAGGCTGCTATAGGAACCCTCCGCGCCGGAGCCCCTGTGTCAGGGATTTAGTACATTTGGAGATGAGGTAAAACACCTGGAATCTGTTGTTTGCCTATATTATAGCACAACTCTTGTTCCACTGTGTGCACAGTCTTTATCAGTAGTTCCCATATGTGAAGGGGGTTGTCCCCCGTTTCCCTCCGGCGCGGCGGGCTTCGGCGCGGCGGGCTTCGGCGCGGCGGCTAGGTCCCAGCTTGGAGGGACTTGCATCCATAGGGATTCAAGCCCCTCCATTCACGTCGCCGCATTTTGAATGGCGCGCCAAGCGCGAGCCAATCGGAGCTCGCGCCTTGGCAGCCAATGGGAAGGCGCTGCGGCGAGCCAATCAGAGCTCGCCGCATCATAGCTCCGCCCGCTCCCGGCGTCATATAAGAGACGCTGCTCAGTCGGACGCCGGACGCGGAAGAAAGAAGAGCTCCTGCAGAAGAAAGAAGACCTCCTACAGAAGACAGAAGACCGAGCGGCGGAGGCGGCGACGACGGCGGAGTCTACAGAGCCGGCGGCGAGGACAATGACGACGACGAAGAAGAAGACATCGGTGGAGGAAGGCGCCCAGCAGCGGAAGTCCAGCGGAGAGTGCTGCAGCGTGTGGAAAGCAAAAGAGCCAACGAAGCTCCCCGCTGCAGCCTCTCCCACCGAGACAGGTAGGTGGCCCTGGGCCACCTACACTTATATTTAGTCCACCCTAGAGCACCAGGGACAGGCAATAGGCCTGCGGGGATAATCAGGCCCTCTCGGTCTGTGCCCACGTTAGTCAGGCCTCCTGCCTGTGCCCACACTCCAGGCCTCCGGTCTGTGCCCAAACTCCAGGCCTCCGGCCTGTGCACAAACTCCAGGCCTTCGGCCTGTGCCCACACTCCAGGCCTCTGGCCTGTGCCCAAACTCCAGGCCTCCGGCCTGTGCCCAAACTCCCGCCCTTCGGCCTGTGCCCACACTCCAGGCCTCTGGCCTGTGCCCATACTCCAGGCCTCCGGCCTGTGCCCAAGCTCCAGGCCTCCGGCCTGTGCCCATACTCCAGGCTTCCGGCCTGTGCCCCCACTTCAGGCCTTCTGGCCTGTGCCCAAACTCCAGGCCTCCGGCCTGTGCCCATACTCCAGGCTTCCGGCCTGTGCCCACACTTCAGGCCTTCCGGCCTGTGTCCACATTTCAGGCCCTCCAGGCCTGTGTCCACACTTCAGGCCCTCCAGGCCTGTGTCCACACTTCAGGCCCTCCAGGCCTGTGCCCACACTTCAGGCCCTCCAGGCCTGTGCCCACACTTCAGGCCTTCCAGGCCTGCGCCCTCACCAAGGCTTCCAGGCCTGCGCCCTCACCCAGGCTCCCAGGCCTGCGCCCTCATCCAGGCTTCCCCCTACTGCATTTGACAGGACTCGGGGTGGTATTGTACAGACCGGCCCGGACAGGATCGGTTGGGAGTGGGCCGTGTGGCAGCTTCCGAGGGGTTCGCGGTCGGTCGGCGTGAGGAGCCGGCTGGCCCCACGCGGTGTATAATACAGGGGATTAGAGAGTGTGGAGTAACGTTCCCGTCCCACGTGCCTCTATTTCCCGGTAATCTGGAGTGGACGGCCATCCACTCTGTACCCCCGCTCGCGTCCTCAGTTAGGAGCGGAAGGAAGTAGCTAGTGACCAGCATTCGGTAAGTGGAATTGGTTATTCGGGGTTAACCTGTTGTGCCGGGGGATTGTTCTACTGACTTGTTGGTTAGCGATTGTGTTTAGTTAGTCCGGTCTCTGCTAGTTCGGAATAGAACCAGTAGCCTCAGTTGCTGAAGATAGTTTGCTCAGGTAGGCGTAGTTGGCTGTAATTTGTTGTTTGCCGTTAGTGTAGCCTGCAGTTAGGGAGCCTGCTCTTCTTGCCCCAACAGAAGCAGAGAGGTGCGACCATCAAGGTGACCAGCGAGTTGGGAGTGAGCATTACTCTGTGTCTGTTTTGTCATCGTCCCCGTATACCGGTCAGGGGTTGTGCTCACGGACGTGAGGACCCCTCTCACCACACAACGTGCGAGAGTGCGAGTGTGTGAGAATTGGGTAGCTGAGGCCTTTTGGCCAGTGATGACCTTCTGCCCAGCCGGTGAAGGTCGCAGCTACCCCTGACACGCCCCTGCTCTTCCGACGGAGGTCGGCACGCACGTCTCAACCGGTATGTTCCTTCCTTCTAGGTTCTTCGTCGACCGTTGCAGGGAGGTGTTCGTGTTGGCGATCGATCCGGAAGGCGGAGTTCCCTGGCGCATCTGGGTATCGTATGTGACGGGAGCTGCCTCAGGTGGGTAGAGTGATGACACCTGCACGGCACCAGGCACTGTACCACGGTCCGGGCCCGTTACACATACACAATCCCCCAGGCACCCTAACAGTACGGGTTTTAAGGATATCTATGTTTAGGCATAGGTGACTAAATTAGTACCTCAGTATGTTTGATTATACCATCTGTGAACAAGCAGGGATATCCCTAAAACCTGGACAGTTGGGGTGCTTCGTTTGGAAACCACTGATCTATATACTGTAGTCTTTTTCCAGGTCTCTGATATAGAATAGGAAGATGTGAAGAGATAATAAAGAGGACAGGCATACATAACATGGTGTGTGCTGCACATACAGACTACAAACCATGCAGGGTATTACTCTCTGGATTTCCCTGGGTGCAATGTGCTGCACACACCAATGCACAGCAGCCGGGGCAGGAGTATCAGAAGAGAAGACTCATTGCTGAAGAATTGCGTTTCCGGTGGGCAGGTAAGTTGTCCTAATGCCATCCTGAGATGGCTGTATGATTTATACACATGCAGATAGATAACCTTCTGTCTGCTTATTACTGCTTGGTAAATAGACTCCTAAGGGGTCTATTTACTAAAGCCTTGGATGGAGATAAAGTAGCAGCCAATCAGCTCCTAAATACCATGTCACAGGCTGGGTTTGAAAAATGACAGTTAGGAGCTGATTGGCTGCTACTTTATCTCCATTGACTTTGGGGGTCATTCCGAGTTGATCGCTAGCTGCCGTTGTTCACAGCGCAGCGATCAGGCTAAAAATCGGCTGTTGTGCGCATGCATATGATGCACAGTGCGCACGCGCAACGTACTTTCACAAAAGCCGAGGTAGTTTTACACAAGGTCTAGTGACGCTTTTCGGTCGCACTGCTGATCGGTGAGTGATTGACAGGAAGTGGGTGTTTCTGGGTGGTAACTGACCGTTTTCGGGGAGTGTGTGAAAAAACGCAGGCGTGTCAGATACAAGCGCAGGAGTGCCTGGCGAAACGGGGGTGTGGCTGACCGAACGCAGGGCGCGTTTGTGACGTCAAAACAGGAACTATACAGACTGAAGTGATCGCTAGCTAGGAGTAAGTATCGAGCTGCTCAGAAACTGCACAATCTTTTTTTGTAGTCGCTCTGTGATCCTTTCGTTCGCACTTCTGCTATGCTAAGATACACTCCCAGAGGGCGGCGTCTTAGCGTTTGCACGGCTGCTAAAAACAACTAGCGAGCGAACAACTCGGAATGAGGGCTTAGTAAATAGAACCCTTCAGTCTGATAATATGAGCCAATGTTTCTGCTCAGAGGAATTAGGCAAAGTCCCCATTTGGCCCATACCATCTCTGTTGTAGACTCATCATTCAGGTTACCTCAATGTTCCCCTCTAGTCTCGCTGGTTCCAGGTGAAATGCAAACAGCAACCACAGCCCCATACCGTACAGACTGCGAGGCTGTAATGTCACTGCTGCAGGATACAGCCCCAGACGTAGGACACCACATCAAATATTAATAGGAACTTTTATGGAATATGGCTCAGTCTGTTTGAAGGGCTTTTATAGAGCATTTCTAAGCCGGTTCCAGTCTGCAACGTTATTCTACAATATGTACAAGATGATTACAGTGTAAGGGCTGGATTTCTGTATGATGTGACTGGGAACATTAGATTGGCTGGCTGAGATTGTTCATCATCTTTGGAATCAAGCACAAGAAAAGCTCTCCCGGGCAGTGCTTCATCGCCCCTGTAAATTCCGCTCTGCACACTGCTCTGTGCGCTGAAATAAATGATTTTTATTTCGTTGAAACAGGAGAGCAGGTTGGAATAGGCTTGGTATTCACGACCCATCAGGCAAATCCATACAGCATCCTTGACTCTTGCTCTGGGGAATTTATCTTTGTGCGCACCTTGAAACAAATGGCCGGAGAGATTTAAGCCCCTGCTCTCTGTTGAGCGCTGATGGCTTTTCAAAGGTCTGGTAAGCTAATTCATCTCCTTGGGATCAGCGGCCACCTTACGTAAGGAGAATGCACTCTCTCAGGTGGGAGCTGTGGGAAAGATCCTTTGATATTAGGTCAGTGTCTCACTAGCAATGGCTAGCAGTGATGTTTGCGGCCTGCAGATACATTGCAAGAATTCCAGCTGAGATTAATTTGAGAGATGCAGTAACTGATCTGAAGGAAAACCTTGAAATGTGCTCTAGAAGAGCTTATGTCTTAAAAGGCCTAGTTATCGTTATTGAGGTTCTGTCTCTCCTCATGGGAAGATGATGTGTATGGTCTGCAAACTAAATAAATTGGGTAATATTTATAAAAACTGCCGTCAATTGTTTACATTTTGTTTATCGACCTGATGATATCAAACATGTCCCCGATTACATCAGACCAGAGGTTCCACTTTCAAATTCTAGGTTCCAAACCCAACCTTCCCAAACATTTCCAGTTGGGTGCAAGTCACTGTGTGCACACAATGGGCGGTATTCAAATGATATATCACGGCCAGCCTCCTTTCTAAAGTGATCCCCGTTATCCCACATATTGCGCCCATAGTAATTAGGTTTAGCTGTGTAACGAGCTGGGTGCCTTCGCTAGCACGGGGGTAGTGAGCTGAAATTATTATACCACGCCCGTCAGCAAAATAGAACGGGTATGAAAGAGGGTGAAAAGAACTGAATACCGCCCGGTATGTTTGTATCAATATTGTGCATATCCATGACGTGCCTCTCCTTATGCCTGGATAGGTCAAGCCAGACTTATAAAGAATTGGCCCCGTCTCTCATCGTGCCCCCCTACCATTATTTTCAACTGCAGAGTTACTGCCCTGTAGATTAGGAGATGAGGGGGAAAGAGAGGGGGCAGTCTGGGGCTTGGCCGCAAAATAAATTGATGCTGCTGCACAGAAAGTAATTGGGTGGAAGACACGGGAGAAAAAATGGAGTAACTTTGCATCTTGGCAAAACCATGTTGCACCGCAGGTAGTGCGCAGAGATTTAAGCTTGCCATACACTAAACAAATATCATTCCAACCAGCCAACTAGATGATAATTATTCAGTCTGTGGCAGAAAACGATAATCAGTCATTCGCTCCCACATGCTGAAAAACATTCAAAAACATTCATTCCAACAAGTGGGAGAAACATTTTCGATTTCTCCCAATTAGTTGGGTGATAATCATTTCATAGTCACACTCCGTTGTACACCTAATTCTGCTGCCGGCATTGGTAAGCTCTGCTCTGTGTGAAGGGGGGAGGGGGATGTGGGACCTGCTCTGCCCCCAATATGGTGCCACCTACTGGCCTTGCTGCTATTCTAGTCCCTGGTCACTAATGCTCTTGCTTCCATGACTAGTTGCTGAACTGGTAGGGGTGAGGGGGAGGTTGGGGGCTTTGAGGAAATATGTGACAAGTTGCTGTACAGATGGGGGGATTATGTGATGACTTCTGTGCAGGGAATGGGGGCATGTGGGACAACAGTTGCAAAGGAAGAGTCTGATGGCAGATTTAAGGTGCATTTTTTTAATTATATATATATATATATATATATTTATTTTTAACACGAGAGGTACTGTATGCGCACAGAGCCCGCCTACTTCAGCAATGTCAGTATCATTTAGTAGAATCGAAGTTGGTTGGTTTGATGAATACGATGCATGTAGTACAAACGTTGGTCAGACGAGCTGGACAGTTGGTTAGTTGGATGGTTGGATGAAATCTGGTCTAGTGCGGCAGTTCCCAACCTCAGCCATCAGGTTTTTCTCAGCAGGTCACGTTCTGTGGAAGCAGGTGGGGTCACTACTGACCCAGCCAATCAGATGAACGCAATGTGCACTGTTAAAGAAATCCAGAAAACATGACCTTCTGTTGTTACCCGAGCAGGGTCAGACTGGCCCAGATGGGAACAGGGGAAACCCCCGGTGGGCCCCACTGCCTGGGAGGCCCCACCTCCTCCTCTAAGTATCAGGTTCCAGGTTCCACTTGAATTACACATAATACATATGTTACCTCAAACTGCTCAGGGCTATGGTGTATTTTCTACAGTGTATTGGTGTTATTAATCTGGTACATCGCATGCGCTTTTAATATTTACTATATATATTTATCAAGGGGCCCAGACCATGCACTCTCCAATAGTTATCCGAATCTATGTGGAAAGTGGCAACACCCCTACACGGGTGTAGTATGGCTGACCGGCGGTCTCCTGACCGCCGGTCAGCTTACCGACGCCGGGATCCCGGCTGCATACCGACGCCGGGATCCCGGCGGGGAAGGGCGAGTGCAGCAAGCCCCTTGCGGGCTCGGTTGGCGACCTGCGGTCGCCACGGGTTCTATTCACACTCTATGGGTGTCGTGGACACCCACGAGTGGAAATAGTCCCTGTTGGTCGGCATGCCGACCTTCGGGATAGTGAGCCTTCGGGACGATGGAGGAGGTCATGTGACTGTCAGTCAGCAGACCGCCGGTCACATGAATACCACACCCCCCCCCCCTACACATAGGACCCTACCACTACATTCCCCCGGTGGGCCCTTCATACCACAGTCCGACACTGTACCCGAGGAATGGAGTTGAGATCCCCAGGTCTAATGTGTATCCAGCTATAGAACTGTGCAGACGTGTCCTACTCCAAAGCGAAATATCAGTGGAAAAATACAGCATCCCAGCACTTGTGGGATACATGCAAAAGCAGCCAGTATTTACCCTGCATGCAAAATAAATAAATGGTTTTATTGCATAACCAAGGACAGTTCTCTGTGCGTTAACAAACAGCACTGATTGTTTCTCCTTATTAGAAAGGGACAATTGGCTCCAGGACAGCCGTGCCGCTTGCTCCCAACTCATACAGATAGAAATGTCTTCTAACAGCAACAACACAACTAGTTTGACACGCCTGTGATCTGCGTTCTGAAGCTGGGATAAACAGGGGCTGCTGCAAAATGCCAAAAGCTCTGCCATACAAAAGTGCCCTGACCCGCTGGTGCCAGTGCGAATATCATGCTCTAACCTGCTCTTCTCTGCGTCCTGCTGGAACGTAACACCTGATGCATGTTTAGAATAAATAATGCCAGCAACTGTTTGTGTTTCTGAATTAAAGGCTGTGTCTGCCGACACTGAGCAATACAGCGGGACAGCAGGTGATGCTCCCAATTGTTCTGCCAGCCAAATTGCATTGTTCCACCGCCAAGCAGGGAGAAAAAAGTAGAACAGCTTTCAATTGATGCATTAAAAGACCTCTTTGAGCGCAAGGAAATGTTCTGCTACAGAAAACATATAAAGAGGACAAAAAAAAGCACACAGTCGGGGTAATTGTGCAAGGAGAGAATCGCAGCAAGAGGCGCAGTGACCGCTTCTAGCGAACGTGCGCTGCGGCAAATAATCCCTTTGCCAAGTCATAATAATGCACTTAAATATCATTACGAGTAATATTATTTTACATATTTTTCTTTAACATTAAACTGTTGTTTTAATAGAGGGTATATAGAGTAACATATGAAAAAAATGTATAACACGTTACTGTCCTGTAGATTATAAAGATATTAGAAGTCAGCAAGGGGGCTACAATAGTAACTATGTTTTACTGTATTCAGATAATCTACCACGATATTGTATAAGTGACATACAGTTCCCTATACAATGTTTCTATGCACATAGATGTAACTTATACCCTTTTCACACCGCAAAAATAACCTGGTATCGACCCGGTATATTGCTGTGTCGACACGGGTCGGTGTGCAGTATGAAAGGGGTATTAGTCTTCAACTCCCGCTATCCAGTAAAATATCTGCACGGCCAGTAGGGGATGTCTAGGGCTCTGTGTACAGAAATGCTGCATGTAAACTGGGGTGGATAATTTGATCATCCATATAAGAATTGCTTATACAGGGAATGGTCTGCAGGTAAATCTGTACACACATATCTGTGTAATAAGAGAGTAGAGGCGAGAGCAACATTAGATTATACAACAGACCAGCGCCTCTCACGAATCCACCATATAATCTGCATTTCTGCATAAACGAGAATAAAGAATAGTGCGCCTCCTAGTGCTATAAGGTAAGTAACACACGCGCTGAGTCTCACAAATGTGCATTGGTCCCGTCTCATTCCATTTACAAATGAAGCTTATCTGAGCCATATAAGGAATTCCATCAGCCCACCATTAGTCAGATATATCCATTTATTTCTCACAAATAGAAGCTTAAATAAAAACAGAAAGAACATAGCGTAATACAGATCGCAATGTGCTAAAATCCTTACAAGGATAAGAAATGCACATACATGATTATAAAGAAAGAAAGCGCTTATCTGATATCGAAAAGAGGTGATCAGGAACCTACTTGGTCCATCAGAAAACATCCACATGTTTCGTGGGATCCACTTTGTAATAAATCCAGTGACATCATCAGGGGTAAAAAGTGTTTCTCAGGCGATAAGGGTCCTGGGCAGAGCTGAAACTTTGCTGCTTCTTGCACCAAATAAACTAGAGAAGTTTATGCATTCCATTATGTGTGTATATATATATATATATATATGTATATACACACACACACACACACACACACACACACACACACACCCATACACGTACTGTATATACTTTATGTTGGTGGATGTATTTATTAACTAAACACTTCACATGCACTATTTAAAATGTTTGTACAGGTTGAGTCTCCCATATCCAGAACGCTGGGACCAGAAGTATTTTGCATATCGGATTTTCCCATGTTCTGGAATATTTGCATAACATAATGAGATATCTTGGGGATGGGATCCAAGTCTAAGTTTCATATACACCTTACACATATAGCCTTGAAGATCATCTTATAGAATATATGTAATAATTGTGTGCATGAAACAAAGTTTGTGAACACCAAACTACCCGAGAGTAAAAGTGTCTCTATCTCAGTGGCGCTCACAAAAATCTGTATTTCGGAACATTCTGTATTTTGGAGCTTTGGATTTGGATGACTCCCCCTGTTTAGTGTTTTGGAACCATGCATATACTGTATGAAGTATATGGGTGATGCAGTTGGCTAGATGTGTAACGACGCTACAATTATCTGCCTTTGGTTCCATGCATGCAATCAGGTATAATTACAGCCGACCTTAGATATTACACCTTGTTGCTAATTTGCCGGATCTCTGATAGATTCTGTGAGGCTGAGCAGATGATGATACAGTTCATTCTACCTACATTTCATTATACCGTCCTGCTCTGCCTGATACACATAGGCTATACACCAAATGTCATGTCTGAGCCAGTATACAAGATGTGATTACCTTCCACATGCGGCCTGATTATCCAATTAGATCAGGCTTTACCACCCTGCTAATCCTGACATGAGAGGCCATGAACTGCGCATGACGCTAGACATAAATATAACAATATGAAACCAGACGGAAGATATTCTCCTTGTGCGATCAATACAAACACCGTGTGGGTTCAGCGCAGACAACGCACAATATATAGAATGCAGAGACGTAAACTAGACATTAAGGCTGTCAGTAATCCCGCTGGACCACAAGTTCATCCAGCTTCTTTATACCGCTTTATAGCAAACAAAGAACAATGGGCAATGGCTGGCACTCGCTACAGAGCAAATGTATATAAAATGGTAAACACGAACAGGGCGGCAAGTACTGTCAAGGTACGGAAACTTTTACATATATATCTGCATAAATAAATAGTTCGATAAATGGTTCTAAATCGCACACCCTCCAGTAATGAAGGTGCTATGCTGCTAAGAATAAAGTAGTATACACAGACAAAGGGGGTGCAGATGCACTAAACGATCATTACAGTATAATAAAATATAATATGTCATAAGAGGTTGTTGGTATATCGTTGACCAATGATATCGGCCTGCCCACCAATCGTACAGGTCACCTCTTGTCGAGTAGGTCCCTAACACTATGGGGCCAACATCTGGAACGCAGGGAACCCCGAAACATGATCCAGCAAAGGACCCCCCCAGGGCATAACACTAAAAAATAGTGATAGTAAAGTGATATAAAGTGTATGTGTGTGATAGTCCCTACTACGAGTTCGAAGGGAGAGAGTATGTGAAAAAAATGTGCATACTGTAATGATCGTTTAGTGCATCTGCACCCCCTTTACATTACAGTGATTTACAGGAATACACTGTAGCATTTCATATGCAGATACAGCCGCAGACACACACAGAATATAGGCATGCCACATATCATTTTAATCAGCAGAAGCTGCTTGTGCCCATAGGCATACCAAAGGCCCTAGGCATTTGCCTAGTTTGCCTATGACTAGGGCCATCTCTGCACACCCCCTGACTCGCAGCATGCCCCCATTTGCAGTGTCCGCGCACCCCTTTTGCATCACACACGCCCCCTTTCAGGTGCGTGCACATGGATGCCAGGGCCAAAAAGAGGACTGAGTCCGTTCCTGTTGCAGGGTGTGTGTAAATACACCATGGAGAGTAATGTAATAGGTGCCGATTTCACCTGCTCCTCAATCAACAGACAACACCTATTACATAATCCCTCACCATTACACTGAGGACAGCAGCAAGTAAAAGGAAGGGATCTGTGCTGTAAATATACTGGGCTATTTCTGAGTTGGGAGCAAAGCTGGTTCTGTCCTGTCAATATATATAACGGGACCTTCACTAGAGCAAGGTTCTTCCCTAGAAGATCAAGCCGTTGCCGCTGTGAAAATTACACTCACTCAGAGGCAACCAACTACTGGAAAGTTGCTCAATCTTTCTGTATCTCTGCAACTGTCTCCCTATCCTGGGCTGTTCAGCAATCCACAGTACAGATAGGACTGACGCGTTTCATCTCGGTGTGGAGGCTTTTTCAAAGAGTTGGATACAAATGAAAAGTGATCTACCTGGCAAATATCCATATTTCATTCTGCTATCTTAGTACAATACCAGTTTGCATATATTTTGAGCTTGCAATATGTTTTATAGGGCTTAGTCTCTTGTCAGGCAATTATTAATGTATTAAAATATTAATATGAAAAAGTCTCCATTGCTATAATATGAGCTGAAGTTATGGCTCCTTTAAACAGAGGCATCTCCATGAATCACACATCCTACGTCTGTGGTTTGGACGCCGCATACGAGAGCTACAGTAATGCTTTTAGAGAACAATTTAGAGTATCTCTCCCGTCAATTTGTTTCATTTTTATATTCTGGGACAGTCTTACAATTCTTCAAAAATTAGAAACTTGCTATTTAATGAGCTGTTTTTATTCTTGTTTCTTTTGAGAAATCGATATTACTGCCAGGTTAGCTTCACTCAAGTGAATAAATCGAAATCTGGTGTATCATCGGGACAAGTCACAAAAATCTCCTGGGTAATATATTTTTCCAAGGAAACAAAAAAAAAAGTAAGTTTAGATTTTGCAGCTAAAAGAAATAAACCTCTTCTGCTGAAGTGCAACGAGGGGTAAGTCATATATTTTATTAAGTTTAGTTTTATTTACGTTACATTTAACCTGTTTCTCCAACATTCTGTTTCAGAGAGTGTTTTAATGTGAATAAATCATTAGAATGTGATATGAGTTTAACACTCACTTTGCTGGCATTCAGAATGACAACACTGAATGCTGAAAGGTCTCAATGTCCACATTTGATATATCAACAGTGACAATGAAATAATGTTGATATGATTTTTTCCCTCCCTCCATCTCCCTCCCCCAAGACAGCTACGTTCTGTCCTGGTTAGAGAGCGCGGTGAACCAATCAGAGAATGACACCTCCGCCAAACATCCCCTGCTGTGGACCAATAGTGTGAACATCCGGGATCACTACTCCTACTTCAGAGAACCATTTTGACACAACCAACATCCTTGAAAAAGACTGCACGGCAGCTGAGATGCATTGGAGTGTATTGCACCCAATTTGACTTTTAACCACTTTCTTCCTGCAAGCCAACACTACAGTCGTTGCAAACTGTTCGCAGTGGAACAGGATTCTTTTGAATATACTGAGTTAAAGAAAGCAGACAAGACAGTATATGTATTCAAATATGCTTTATAGGAATGATAATATTCAGTGGTAACACTGAATGATACTTGGCAGAAGATATGTTCTAGTGGTTGTGGTTTCCAGGGCTCCATTCCACATCTAGGCTGGATACTGGAGTTCCTGGCCATGCACAGGTGCAGGACACACCAACGTCAAAAAGCCTCTTGCATAACAGTCTTTCAGTTTTTATATCACAGAGGAGAAAGGTGGTTATACAGAGATGGACACAGATCTTGCTTTCGCAGCAAGATCTACGACCATCTACTCACATGCTGGGGGCTGCCCAGCCCAGGGCAACTGTTATGTGTTCACAATTTAATTGCAAATGCATCAATTAGTGGACGATCCCTGGCTGTGCTGGAAGGTCTGGCGACATTTTTTTTATGTCACACAGCAAAATAAGCCTGAATTGTCTGGACCATGCCTACTAAACACAGCAATGCCACCCCCCAACACCCACAGCTATCAATCACTATGTGATCGCATCCTTCCAGGATGTAGCCACACGGTGAAGAGTTGAACACTGCGAGCAGTGTGCATGCACAGACCCGATGGACGCGGCCGTCTCTTTGCCTCTACTGTTCTTCTACCGTCTGTCAAAATGAATTTGTGAGTAAATGAATGTGCTGGTGAATTGAAAACAAAATGTTGAAAATTAAGGTCTTTAATCAGTTAAGAAATAATGGTACAATGCCCATAAAAAATGTACAATGGGTTATCAATATACCTGTCACACAGCACAAGGTTGGTCTTTAAAGGAATCACTCAGCATAACTTGTTGTTCAGTAAGCTCCAAATAGAAGTTGGCAAAACTTAGAGCAAACCTGGTGCTCATGACAGTGCCAAGTTTTTAACTTGTAAATCAAAAAGAATTGTGATACAATAAAACAAATAGATACAGGAATGACTTCACGTTCTCTGAGATGACAATCTTTCAGAAAAAAAAACACATTTAACCACTGAAATATTCATATACATATTGGAAAGTATGCACATAAATCTTGCAACGGCTGCAACACACGACGTGCAAAGGAATAGGAAAGCTATCACTAGTGAATCTTGGTGTTGTCAGATGTTGCCTCCAGCAATACAGGTGTGTCCTCATACTGTACATCATTGCTGCATATAGCTTGGAACACCAGGTCCTTTCAGACTCTACTAGAGTCAGGCATCTTTTTTTTGCAAAAAATGCTTCTTAGTCATAATGTGCCAGCTAGAAGATCCAGAAATATCTATTCTGTAAAGTTCTGCTTTGTTTGTGCCATTGCATTTGTATGCTGTATGTCCACTTTGTGAAATTTAAAGACCATGGGGGCATTTAATTCCAGCCTGTGAGGTGTTTGAGGAGGGGCAGGGTGAAGCACGCTGGAGCACAGGATTTTATAGCCAAACTTGGAACGATATAAGTATTTTGTGGAGCTGTTTTGAAGATTTTGCTCATCTCTACCTGTTGCATATTTGTAAAATGAAATAAATTACATTTGGAGACTCTTTTGTGTTTCACATGAAATGTTCTGTTGAATACTATCATTGGGGAGCTTTACAGTGTTTCAGAGAGGTTGCCGCACTAATAACCTGCACATTTTTATTAATAAAAAAGATTTGCTCTGCAATAGAAATAGGAGGATTATAATTGCAGGAATTTTTTCATCTGTAAAGTTTAACTTTATAGAAACAATTAATGTGGAATATAATGAGTCTTACTCAAGGGACTGTGCAACGAGTGACATTAGTGATGTGCCATCGGAATGTTGTTGGAAACTTGTATCAGCAGCACTTACAAACATACCTGATGTTGCCTTGGATGCCCATAGGGGTGCACAAGAAAATGAGCAATTCGGAGTCCTGACCACACAGGTGCACACCGTGACAGCACATCACCTCCACAAATCTAATTATCCAGTTTCTATGTTCAGGGTGGCTAAGAAAAATGCCAGTGATTAGACTGACTGAGGGTTTAGACTGGCACAGTGATTAGACTGACTGAGCGGTTAGACTGGCACAGTGATTAGACTGACTGAGAGGTTAGATTGGCACAGTGATTAGACTGACTGAGAGGTTAGATTGGCACAGTGATTAGACTGACTGAGCTGTTAGACTGGCACAGTGATTAGACTGACTGAGCGGTTAGACTGGCACAGTGATAAGACTGACTGAGCGGTTAGACTGGCACAGTGATAAGACTGACTGAGCGGTTAGACTAGCATAGGGAGACTGAGCAGTCAGACTGGCACAGGGATTAGACTGCCTGAGGGTTTAGACTGGCACAGGGATCAGACTGCTATAGAACTACAAATACTGTACCTGCGTGCCCTACCAGTTTTAAATACTCTGTACTGTACTAATTACTCTGACACATATATCTTTAAAACACAAGGATTTCCTAAAAAAAACAAAAACAAAACGTAATCCTTTCCCATTGGGACTAGGTGAATATTTAGCTCCCCTCTTGGGTAATTCTGACCTCATTAGCAGCTATATATAGCAGTATTGGGAATGTTTAGTATCTTAGTCTGTTTAAACCAGATGCATGGAATGTACATACACATCCGTTTACTGCACTGATCTTAGTGTTAAGCAGTTTCATGTGCTGGAATAGTGCCTGCAGTGTATTGTGTGACTGTTCTGTTTAGGGATTATTCCATGATATGTGAAAGCCAGCTATATATGTGTGTATTAATAAAAGCATATTACTGTGTAAATGTGTTGTTATTACTAATAACATCCTTTATCAGCCATAACTAGACATTTTTTGTGGCGTGGGCAAGAAAGAGAATTGGGGCCCCTGCCCATAAGTAAAATTTGTGCCGAAGGCATGCGTAAAAAATATAGGGCCACCCCTTATACACATTACACCTGGTACAGCCCCTTATACACGTTATGCCAGGTACAGCCCATAATACACATTAATGCCAGGTACATTCCATTATACATGTTATGTCAGGTACAGCCCCTTATACACATTACACCTGGCACATCCCATTATACACGATATGCCAGGTACTGCCCATTATACACATAACACCAGGTACATCCCATTATACACATTATGCCAGGTACTGCCCATTATACACATAACACCAGGTACATCCCATTATACACATTATGCCAGGTACTGCCCATTATACACATAACACCAGGTGGAGCTCCTTATACACATTATTCCAGGTATACCCCATTATACACGTTATGCCAGGTACAGTCTATTATACATGTTATGCCAGTTACTGCCCATTATACACATAACACCAGGTACATCCCATTATACACATTATGCCAGGTACTGCCCATTATACACATAACACCAGGTGGAGCTCCTTTTACACATTATTCCAGGTATACCCCATTATACACGTTATGCCAGGTACAGTCTATTATACATGTTATGCCAGGTACAGCACATTATACACATTATGCCAGCTACAGCCCATTATACACATAACACCAGGTAGAGCCCCATATACACATTATGCCAGGTACAGCCCATTATACACATTATGCCAGGTACTGCCCATTATACACATAACACCAGGTACATCCCATTATACACATTATGCCAGGTACTGCCCGTTATACACATAACACCAGGTGGAGCTCCTTATACACATTATTCCAGGTATACCCCATTATACACATTATGCCAGGTACAGTCTATTATACATGTTATGCCAGTTACTGCCCATTATACACATAACACCAGGTACATCCCATTATACACATTATGCCAGGTACTGCCCATTATACACATAACACCAGGTGGAGCTCCTTATACACATTATTCCAGGTATACCCCATTATACACGTTATGCCAGGTACAGTCTATTATACATGTTATGCCAGGTACAGAACATTATACACATTAATGCCAGGTACATCCCATTATACACATTATGCCAGCTACAGCCCATTATACACATAACACCAGGTAGAGCCCCATATACACATTATTCCAGGTATACCCCATTATACACATTATGCCAGGTACAGCCCATTATACACATAATGCCAGGTACAGCCCATTATACACGTTATGCCAGGTACAGCCCATTATACACATTATGCCAGGTAGTGCCCATTATATATGCTATGTCAGGTACAGCTCATTATACACATTATGCCAGGTACAGCCCCTTATACACATTACACCAGGTAGAGCTCCTTATACACATTATGCCAGGTACAGCCCATTATACACGTTATGCCAGGTACAGCCCATTATACACATTATGCCAGGTACAGCCCATTACACATGCTATGCAAGGTACAGACCCTTATACATATTAAGCCAGGTTCAGCCTATTATACATATTAATGCCAGGTACTGTACATCACATTATACACATTATGCCAGGTAGTGCCCATTATACACATTATTCCAGGTACAGCCCCTTATACACATTACACCAGGTAGAGCTGCTTATACACATGCCTGGCACAGCCCATTATACACATTATGCCAGGTACAGTTCCTTATACACATTATGCCAGGTAGAGCCCATTATACATGTTATGCCAGGTACAGCTCCTTATACACATTATGCCAGGTACAGCCCATTATACATATTAAAGGCAGGTAGAGCCCATTATACATGTTATGCCAGGTACAGCCCATTATATATATTACACCAGGTAGAGCCCATTATACATATTACACCAGGTAGAGCCCATTATACATATTACACCAGGTAGAGCCCATTATACATATTACACCAGGTAGTGCCTATTATATATGCTATGTCAGGTACAGCTCATTATACACATTATGCCAGGTACAGCCCCTTATACACATTACACCAGGTAGAGCTCCTTATACACATTATGCCAGGTACAGCCCATTATACACGTTATGCCAGGTACAGCCCATTATACACATTATGCCAGGTACAGCCCATTACACATGCTATGCCAGGTACAGACCCTTATACATATTAAGCCAGGTTCAGCCTATTATACATATTAATGCCAGGTACTGTACATCACATTATACACATTATGCCAGGTAGTGCCCATTATACACATTATTCCAGGTACAGCCCCTTATACACATTACACCAGGTAGAGCTGCTTATACACATTATGCCAGGCACAGCCCATTATACACATTATGCCAGGTACAGTTCCTTATACACATTATGCCAGGTAGAGCCCATTATACATGTTATGCCAGGTACAGCTCCTTATACACATTATGCCAGGTACAGCCCATTATACATATTAAAGGCAGGTAGAGCCCATTATACATGTTATGCCAGGTACAGCCCATTATATATATTACACCAGGTAGAGCCCATTATACATATTACACCAGGTAGAGCCCATTATACATATTACACCAGGTAGAGCCCATTATACATATTACACCAGGTAGAGCCCATTATACATATTACACCAGGTAGAGCCCATTATACATATTACACCAGGTAGAGCCCATTATACATATTACACCAGGTAGAGCCCATTATACATATTACACCAGGTAGAGCCCATTATACATATTACACCAGGTAGAGCCCATTATACATATTACACCAGGTAGAGCCCATTATACATATTACACCAGGTAGAGCCCATTATACATATTACACCAGGTAGAGCCCATTATACATATTACACCAGGTAGAGCCCATTATACATATTACACCTGGTAGAGCCCATTATACATATTACACCAGGTAGAGCCCATTATACATATTACACCAGGTAGAGCCCATTATACATATTACACCAGGTAGAGCCCATTATACATATTACACCAGGTAGAGCCCATTATACATATTACACCAGGTAGAGCCCATTATACATATTACACCAGGTAGAGCCCATTATACATATTACACCAGGTAGAGCCCATTATACATATTACACCAGGTAGAGCCCATTATACATATTACACCAGGTAGAGCCCATTATACATATTACACCAGGTAGAGCCCATTATACATATTACACCAGGTAGAGCCCATTATACATATTACACCAGGTAGAGCCCATTATACATATTACACCAGGTAGAGCCCATTATACATATTACACCAGGTAGAGCCCATTATACATATTACACCAGGTAGAGCCCATTATACATATTACACCAGGTAGAGCCCATTATACATATTACACCAGGTAGAGCCCATTATACATATTACACCAGGTAGAGCCCATTATACATATTACACCAGGTAGAGCCCATTATACATATTACACCAGGTAGAGCCCATTATACACATTACACCAGGTAGAGCCCATTATACACATTACACCAGGTACAGCCCATTATACACATTACACCAGGTAGAGCCCATTATACACATTACACCAGGTAGAGCCCATTATACACATTACACCAGGTAGAGCCCATTATACACATTACACCAGGTAGAGCCCATTATACACATTACACCAGGTAGAGCCCATTATACACATTACACCAGGTAGAGCCCATTATACATATTACACCAGGTAGAGCCCATTATACATATTACACCAGGTAGAGCCCATTATACATATTACACCAGGTAGAGCCCTGCTTCTGCATTAATTCTTATCTGCTATTCATCATTACTCTCCCCAAGAGAGAGGGAGATAGGTGGTGTGTGTGTCTGTCGCCTTACAGACTGACTTATGTGACCGACGCCAAAATCCGGCCACAACTCAGGAGACTGGCGACAGTACGCCGACAGCCGACATCACAAAAATAATAAATATCAGGGTTAAGGTTAGTGACGGGGGGAGGGGGTAGGGTTAGACACTAGGAAGGGGTGTGGTGGTTAGTCGTTGCCAACACCCACCGGAGGGTTAGGGTAGGGTAGGGGGTAGGGTTACAATACTTACCACCTCTGATGTTAGGATCTTCAGTGTCGGGATGTTGCTGTCGGTCACTGGTATTTCATGCCGAACCCCTCTAGTCTCCTCCCACTAGTTGGTTAATAGGCTCCTGATAAAAATAATAAGTTGTGTGCATGCATGTGTGTGTGTGTGTGTGTTTGTGTGTGTGTGTGTGTGTGTGTGTGTGTCTGCGTGTGTGTCTGTGTGTGTGTCTGTATGTATATGTCTGCGTGTGTGACTGCATGTGTGTCTGTGTCTGTTAGAGCTCAACCTGGGCAGGGACTGATGTGAGTGACTGGTGATTATATATAACATGCTGCGGTTTAGATAAAGGTGTGATCTGAATAAATAAGACAGCAGACTGTGTTATAACTGATTCACTATGACATTCTCCACTCACTTCACAACAGAAAAATCAGATTTGCAAATGAAGGCGGGAACATTTGGAGAGGAAAGAGTTTCCTATTTCCCCAGATCGTTCCCCAGTTCTGTGAGTTTTACCAAAATCTAAATAACCCCCATTACCAGTCAATCAATGTGAGCGTCGTCTCTAGGAGGGGGGGGGGGGGGGGTTATATGTACTGTGGACAGTTTAGACTCCAGATTACATTAGGCGGTCACTACTACATATGCAGAGCCATGAGCGCAGGACGCCGCCATGTCCCAGTTACGGAACCTGGATAGAAGAGGACCCTAAAAAAGATTTGGGCAGATATTTATCAAAGCTTTGAGAGAGTTAAAGTGGAGAAAGATAAAGTACCAACCAATCAGCTGTTAACTGACAATCCTCAAACACAGTCTGTAAAATAACACAAGCTGATTGGTTGGTGGAAGGTTTCGCAGACTGACCGCGGCACATGATCCCAGCTGAGGGCAGAAACAGTAGTGACATAACTGTGCTATTGCCGCCACTCCCCATTATCTCCCCCTAAAGGTCCCTTCCTGTCAATCACTGTGTTTAACTCCTCATTGCGAGCGGCATCGCAAAGGTGCCATGGTTACAGATGGAGCCCTGCTCATCTATCCCTTTACTAGAATAAACTGAGCCAGGGCAGTCACACTTAATCCTCTGCTGTGATGACTTAGAGCCTAATTCTGAGTTGATTGTAGCAGCAAATTTGTTAGCAGTTGGGCAAAACCATGGGGGTCATTCCGACCCGATCGCTCACTGCAGCTTGTTGCAGCGATCGGGTCGTAACTGCGCATGCGCCGGCGCCCAGCGATCGCCTCTGAAACAGAGGCAGTCGCTGGGTGGGAGGGGGCTGAACGTCTGTGTTAAGCCACCGTTTAGTAGGCGCGGTCCGGCCAACGCAGGCGTGGCCGGACCGTTGGGGGGGGGCGTGACGCGGCGGCTGTGTGACATGTCATGCAGCTGCTGCGGCCAGCGGCAGCGACACGTAACTCCCGGCCAGCCGCAGGAGCTGCGCTGGCCGGCACTTACTCCACAGATACATAGGCATCGCCTCTGTGCGATGCTTTTGTATTTGTGCGGGGAGGACCGGCACTGACATGCGGGGTGGACTAGCCCTGTGCTGGGCGTCCCCCCACATGTCTGAGTCTACGATCGTACCTGTGCTAAATTTAGCACAGCTACAATCAACTCGGAATGACCCCCCACGTGCACTGCAGGTGGGGCAGATATAACATGTGCAGAGAGAGTTAGATTTGGGTGGGGTGTGTTCAAACTGAAATCTAAATTGCAGTGTAAAGATAAAGCAGCCAGTATTTACCCTGCACAGAAACAATATAACCCACCCAAATCTAACTCTCTCTGCACATGTTATATCTGCCCCACCTGCAGTGCACATGGGGGGTAATTCCAAGTTGATCACAGCAGGATTTTTTTTAGCAGTTGGGCAAAACCATGTGCACTGCAGGGGAGGCAGATTTAACATGTGCAGAGAGAGTTAGATTTGGGTGTGGTGTGTTCAATCTGCAATCTAATTTGCAGTGTAAAAATAAAGCAGCCAGTATTTACCCTGCACAGAAATAAAATAACCCACCCAAATCTAACTCTTTATGCACATGTTATATCTGCCTCCCCTGCAGTGCACATGGTTTTGCCCAACTGCTAAAAAGAATCCTGCTGCGATCAACTTGGAATTATCCCCATGGTTTTGCCCAATTGCTAACAAACTTGCTGCTGCGATCAACTCAGAATTATCCCCTTAGGTGGTCATTCCGAGTTGTTCGCTCTGTAATTTTCTTCGCATCGCAGCGACTTTCCGCTTATTGCGCATGCGCCAAGTAAATTTGCTATGCAGTTAGGAATTTTACTCACGGCATTACGAGGTTTTTTCTTCGTTCTGGTGATCGTAATGTGATTGACAGGAAGTGGGTGTTTCTGGGCGGAAACTGGACGTTTTATGGGTGTGTGTGAAAAAACGCTACCGTTTCTGGGAAAAACGCGGGAGTGGCTGGAGAAACGGGGGAGTGTCTGGGCGAACGCTGGGCGTGTTTGTGACGTCAAACCAGGAACGACAAGCACTGAACTGATCGCACTGGAAGAGTAAGTCTCGAGCTACTCAGAAACTGCAAAGAAATTTCTATTCGCAATTTTGAGAACCTTTCGTTCGCAATTTTGATAAGCTAAGATTCACTCCCAGTAGGCGGCGGCTTAGCGTGTGCAATGCTGCTAAAAGCAGCTTGCGAGCGAACAACTCGGAATCACCCCCTTAATCCCCTGCTGTATTGTTCTCTCTGTATTGTATTGCAGCTGAGAACAATAGATGAAAGGCTTATGCTAATAAGCCTTGGTGCACCTAGGTGCAGCAGAGAAGCCTAGATGAGTGAGGCTCCATCCATACTGATAATCTCTCAGTTGCGTGATCATCGGCATTGAGTAAAAATTGGATCATTTTCTTACCTAGGCTGACTAACATTTCATATCGGGCCTGTGTAGCTTTATTCATTGGTGTTTTAGTGGCTTCCATTTAACATTTTTTGTTTTTAGTTTTATTGCTTTATTGTTGTTCGTCAGAGTGTGAGAGATGAAAATTCATCTCAGACCGAGGGGAAAAGTACAAAAAGCTTAAACAAAGAAACAAAGAAACAGCCGTTTGTAGCTGGTGTCAGGACTTGTATGTTTAAATATCCATCATTTTACTTACTGTTATGTGATTCTGTGTGGCTGCTGCACCTTTCCTGATAATGTGGATCTCTCTACAGTAATAAATATGTACAATAACACACAGACCAATACATACATCACTAGCACTGTCTAGACGGGTGGTATTCATGTGACCGGCGGTCTGCTGACCGACAGTCACATGACCTCCTCCACCATCCCGCCGGCTCAGTATCCCGATGGTCAGCATGCTGACCAACAGGGACTATTTCCACTTGTGGGTGTCCACGATAACCATATAGTGGGAATAGAACCCGTGGCGACCGCAGGTCGCCACCGAGCCCGCAGCGTGGCGAGCGCAGAGAGCCCGCAAGGGGCTTGCTGCACTCGCCCCTCCCCGCAGGGATCCCGGCATCGGTATGCTGCCGGGATCCTGGCGTCGGTAAGCCCGCCGGTCAGCCGTACTACACCCGTCTAGACAAGTCCAGAGGCAGGGAACTAGATGGCACCTTTTCATACAGCTCTCTTCTCCCCCTCCTCTCCTAATATACTCACGGGGCGTTATTCTGTGCACAGAGGTGGTCAATCCGAGTTGATCGCTCGCTAGCAGTTTTTAGCAGCCGTGCAAACGCTATGCCGCCGCCCACTGGGAGTGTATTTTAGCTTAGCAGAAGTGCGAACGAAAGGATCGCAGAGCGGCAAAAAAGTTTTTTTGTGCAGTTTCTGAGTAGCTCAATACCTACTCAGCGCTTGCGATCACTTCAGACTGTTCAGTTCCTGTTTTGACGTCACAAAAACGTCCTGCGGTCGCCCAGCCACGCCTGTGTTTTTCCTGGCATGCCTGCGTTTTTACGAACACTTCCTGAAAACGGTCAGTTGACACCCAGTAACGCCCTCTTCCTGTCAATCACTCTGCGGCCAGCAGCGCGACTGAAAAGCTTCGCTAGACCTTGTGTGAAACTACATTGGCTGTTGTAATAGTACGTCGCACGTGCGCATTGCGCCGCATGCGCAGAAGGTCCATTTTTTTGCCTCATCTGCTAGCGAACAACTCGGAATGAGCCCCAGAGTCCAGTGCTTCCAGCTAATGTTGTGGATGTGACGTGTTCTGCACTTTTTGCAACTGTTCAAGAGAATTTTAAAATCTGGGAAAGGAATAATTTCTATGCTGACATTTTAGTACTATAAAAATAATTTGTCCTGCTCAGAATCGGATCACACCATTGTCTCTACATAATATACTGTATCTTGTGGTTATTTAGCACAACTGTTTTCAGAGCTTGTCTCTTATCGCTAATGGCGGTATCCAGTCTCTAGGTCGACAAGACTTACGTCGACAGTGTCTAGGTCGACCACTATTGGTCGACAGGGTTTGTAGGTCAACAGGAGCTCTAGGTTGACATGTTCTAGGTTGAGAGGTCAAAAGGTCGACATGAGTATTTCACATTTTTTTTTTCATACTTACCGATCCCCATGGACTACAATTGGGAACAGTAACCTTGCCCGAAGCATGGCGAGCAAAGCGAACCATGCGAGGGGACACGGTGCACTAATTGGGGTTCCCGGTCATTGTACGGAGAAAATGACACCAAAAAAGATTTAAAACTCATGTCGACCTATTGATCTATTGACCTAGACTATGTCGACCTAGAGACTCTGTCGACCTAGATACTGTCGACCAATAGTGGTCGACCTAACTGTGGTCAACCTTCAATACCACACCTACTAACTGCACCTTGCTGCTTGCAATGGAAAAATCTATTGGGGTGTGAAGAAGAATCCAAGCAGATCACTCAATTCCCTGCGACTCTCTCAGTGCGCTGCAGCAGTGTGACCTCATAGCACATGTGCAAGAGCGCCGCGGTCACAGAATCTGGGAGTGGAGACATTTACCGCTACTGTACCACTCTTACCATTCGCTGGGACAGCAGCTCTCCTGGAATGAAAACCTTATTCAGAATTGTTAGCAAACCAAAAAAACAAGCAAAACCATGTGCAGTGCAGGTGGGGCAGATGTAACATGTGCAGAGAGAGTTAGATTCGGGTGAAGTGTGTTCAAACTGAAATCTAAATTGCAGTGTAGAAATAAAGCAGCCAGTATTTACCCTGCACAGAAACAATATATCCCACCCAAATCTAACTCTCTCTGCACATGTTACATCTGCCACACCTGCACTGCACATGTCAGATCTGCCCCACCTGCAGTGCACACGGTTTGCCCAGCTGCTTGCTTTTTTGATTTGATAGCAAATCTGAATGAACCCCTAAATCCGTATAATAAGCACTTTCTATGTATATATTGTAAGCTCATACGAGTAGGGCCGCTGCCCTTTGTCTGCTCTACATAAATATGTGAACTGCTCACTGTAATTATGTATCTATGTCTGTGAATCTGTAATTATGTTTCTTTTTCTCCATTTCTCTACTTGTACTGCGCTACAGACCCCTTGAGGTACCTTATAATAAAATATTTTTAAAAATACTCTTCTGTCCCCAAGAAGACCAAAATGTTTCATAAGGGGTATTTTATAATATGGTCAGAACAAATTTCAATTCACTAAATTGATCTCCTTTTATTTTTAAATATATAGGAGATGAGCAGCGTTGTACTAAGACCACGTGAGCACCTTTCTGGGGCCTCTTGGGACTGTAATAGCTGTATTGCCAAACATGAGCCTCCTCACCACCCCCCATTGTATCAGCAGCGCACAATAGCCGGGTGCAGCGAGTAAGCCCTTCTCGCCCCAGTGTGTAAGGGGGATGCAGTCATAGTGACGACGCTTATTAAGTTGACATTGTTGAAATGGTGACATGCAACGTACACACATATGCAGAATATGTTCATGATGTTAACCAGAAAGTTAGGGTTAGGCTGTGTCAGCGGAGGGTTAGGTAGGGCACTAGGGCGAGGGTTAGGGTTACACTGTTTGAGGGACTATTAGGGTTAGGCAGCAGGATTAGGGTTTAGCTGTGTCAGTGGAGGGTTAGGTAGGGCACTAGGGCGAGGGTTAGAGTTACACTGTTTGAGGGACTATTAGGGTTAGGCAGCAGGATTAGGGTTTAGCTGTGTCAGTGGAGGGTTAGGTAGGGCACTAGGGCGAGGGTTACACTGCATAAGGGGCTATTAGGGTTAGGCAGTAGGGCGAGGGTTAGGGTTACACTGCGTGAGGGACTATTAGGGTTAGGTACTAGGGCGAGGGTTAGGGTTACACTGCGTGAGGGACTATTAGGGTTAGGCAGCAGGATTAGGATTAGGCTGTGTCAGTGGAGGGTTAGGTAGGGCACTAGGGCGAGAGTTAGAGTTACACTGTTTGAGGGACTATTAGGGTTAGGCACCAGAATTAGGTTTTAGCTGTGTCAGTGGAGGGTTAGGTAGGGCACTAGGGCGAGGGTTAGGGTTACACTGCATGAGGGACTATTAGGGTAAGGCACTAGGGCGAGGGTTAGGGTTACACTGCATGAGGGACTATTAGGGTTAGGCAGTAGGGCGAGGGTTAGGGTTACACTGCATAAGGGACTATTAGGGTTAGGTACTAGGGCGAGGGTTAGGGTTACACTGCGTGAGGGACTATTAGGGTTAGGCAGCAGGATTAGGGATAGGCTGTGTCAGTGGTGGGTTAGGGTTACACTGTTTGAGGGACTATTAGGGTTAGGCAGTAGGGCGAGGGTTAGGGTTACACTGCGTGAGGGACTATTAGGGTTAGGCAGCAGGATTAGGGTTTAGCTGTGTCAGCGGAGGGTTAGGTAGGGCACTAGGGCGAGGGTTAGGGTTACACTGCATAAGGGACTATTAGGGTTAGGCACTAGGGCGAGGGCTGTAGTTAAGGGATAGTGGGACTCACTGACAGCGCTGCTGCACAAACAGTTGAAAGTCCTCATCAGCTGTCCGTCAGACTTGGAAGATGCCGCCTGAGCCACCGGACCAGCTGAATCCGGTAGGTCACTGATAGACCACCAGCGGCATTTTGTCACATTCTAATCATGTTGACATTTTATCACTTTTGAGACGATATGTGTCAACAAAACACAACAAACCACGTAGGGTGTGGGGCTTCTGTAAATTATTAATGGGGGTGGGGTGCAGATTTCATTATCCTGTAATACATTCCCAGCAATGCTGTAGTTACAGTCAGTGACCAGGCACGTTTATTAGTCTATGGGGGTCATTCCGAGTTGTTCGCTCGTTGCCGATTTTCGCAACGGAGCGATTAAGGAGAAAATGCGCATGCGCATGGTACGCAGTGCACTTGCGCTAAGTAATTTAGCACAAAACTTAGTAGATTTACTCACGTCCAAACGAAGAATTTTCATTGTTGAAGTGATCGGAGTGTGATTGACAGGAAGTGGGTGTTTCTGGGTGGAAACTGACCGTTTTCTGGGAGTGTGCGGAAAAACGTAGGCGTGCCAGGATAAAACGCGGGAGTGTCTGGAGAAACGGGGGAGTGGCTGGCCGAACGCAGGGCGTGTTTGTGACGTCAAACCAGGAACGAAACTGACTGAACTGCTCGCAGTGTGTGAGTAAGTCTGGAGCTACTCAGAAACTGCTAAGAAATTTCTATTTGCAATTCTGCTCATCTTTCGTTTGCAATTCTGCTAAGCTAAGATACACTCCCAGAGGGCGGCGGCCTAGCGTGTGCAATGCTGCTAAAAGCAGCTAGCGAGCGAACAACTCGGAATCACCCCCAATGTCCATTCCTGACACAGAAATACTCATGTTATATATACTGCATACTTGCCTACCTGACCCTCTCCATGAGGGAGAAAATGCTCTGTTCCTGGACTTTCCTGGTAATGTATGATTGCTATCACCTGTGGTGAGCTACTGTAGGTAATTGATAAGAAAGGTGTTTCACCACAGGTGATGGCAATCATACATTACCAGGAAAGTCCAGGAACAGAGCATTTTCTCCCTCATGGAGAGGGTCAGGTAGGCAAGTATGATATACTGTATCTGGGGTATGTATGAGTAATAGGCCCTATACACTAGAGATGAGCGCCTGAAATTTTTCGGGTTTTGTGTTTTGGTTTTGGGTTCGGTTCCGCGGCCGTGTTTTGGGTTCGACCGCGTTTTGGCAAAACCTCACCGAATTTTTTTTGTCGGATTCGGGTGTGTTTTGGATTCGGGTGTTTTTTTCCAAAAACACTAAAAAACAGCTTAAATCATAGAATTTGGGGGTCATTTTGATCCCAAAGTATTATTAACCTCAAAAACCATAATTTACACTCATTTTCAGTCTATTCTGAATACCTCACACCTCACAATATTATTTTTAGTCCTAAAATTTGCACCGAGGTCGCTGTGTGAGTAAGATAAGCGACCCTAGTGGCCGACACAAACACCGGGCCCATCTAGGAGTGGCACTGCAGTGTCACGCAGGATGTCCCTTCCAAAAAACCCTCCCCAAACAGCACATGACGCAAAGAAAAAAAGAGGCGCAATGAGGTAGCTGTGTGAGTAAGATTAGCGACCCTAGTGGCCGACACAAACACCGGGCCCATCTAGGAGTGGCACTGCAGTGTCACGCAGGATGGCCCTTCCAAAAAACCCTCCCCAAACAGCACATGACGCAAAGAAAAAAAGAGGCGCAATGAGGTAGCTGTGTGAGTAAGATTAGCGACCCTAGTGGCCGACACAAACACCGGGCCCATCTAGGAGTGGCACTGCAGTGTCACGCAGGATGTCCCTTCCAAAAAACCCTCCCCAAACAGCACATGACGCAAAGAAAAAAAGAGGCTTTTTACTGATATTTGGTGTTTTGGATTTGACATGCTCTGTACTATGACATTGGGCATCGGCCTTGGCAGACGACGTTGCTGGCATTTCATCGTCTCGGCCATGACTAGTGGCAGCAGCTTCAGCACGAGGTGGAAGTGGATCTTGATCTTTCCCTAATTTTGGAACCTCAACATTTTTGTTCTCCATATTTTAATAGGCACAACTAAAAGGCACCTCAGGTAAACAATGGAGATGGATGGATTGGATACTAGTATACAATTATGGACGGGCTGCCGAGTGCCGACACAGAGGTAGCCACAGCCGTGAACTACCGCACTGTACTGTGTCTGCTGCTAATATATAGACTGGTTGATAAAGAGATAGTATACTCGTAACTAGTATGTATGTATAAAGAAAGAAAAAAAAAACACGGTTAGGTGGTATATACAATTATGGACGGGCTGCCGAGTGCCGACACAGAGGTAGCCACAGCCGTGAACTACCGCACTGTACTGTGTCTGCTGCTAATATAGACTGGTTGATAAAGAGATAGTATACTCGTAACTAGTATGTATGTATAAAGAAAGAAAAAAAAACCACGGTTAGGTGGTATATACAATTATGGACGGGCTGCCGAGTGCCGACACAGAGGTAGCCACAGCCGTGAACTACCGCACTGTACTGTGTCTGCTGCTAATATAGACTGGTTGATAAAGAGATAGTATACTACTAATATTATATACTGGTGGTCAGGTCACTGGTCACTAGTCACACTGGCAGTGGCACTCCTGCAGCAAAAGTGTGCACTGTTTAATTTTAATATAATATTATGTACTCCTGGCTCCTGCTATAACCTATAACTGGCACTGCAGTAGTGCTCCCCAGTCTCCCCCACAATTATAAGCTGTGTGAGCTGAGCAGTCAGACAGATATATAATATATATAGATGATGCAGCACACTGGCCTGAGCCTGAGCAGTGCACACAGATATGGTATGTGACTGACTGAGTCACTGTGTGTATCGCTTTTTTCAGGCAGAGAACGGATATATTAAATAAACTGCACTGTGTGTCTGGTGGTCACTCACTATATAATATATTATGTACTCCTGGCTCCTGGTATAACCTATAA
>NC_086454.1:8364981-8404981 GCF_028390025.1 Pseudophryne corroboree | reverse complement strand
AGCGTGTGCAATGCTGCTAAAAGCAGCTAACGAGCGAACAACTCGGAATGAGGGCCCATATCTGTGCTGCATTGTAGGAGGACAGTGCAGAATTTTGCTGACCACCAGTTTATATAGCAGTACTGTACAGTAGTCCACTGCTCTACCTACCTCTGTGTCGTCAAGTATACCTGTGGTGCATTTTAGTTGTGCGCAGTATATATAGTAGGTGGACAGTGCAGAATTTTGCTGACCACCAGTATATAATATATAGCAGTACGGTACAGTAGGCCACTGCTCTACCTACCTCTGTGTCGTCAAGTATACTATCCATCCATACCTGTGGTGCATTTTAGTTGTGCGCAGTATATATAGTAGGAGGACAGTGCAGAATTTTGCTGACCACCAGTATATAATATATAGCAGTACGGTACAGTAGGCCACTGCTCTACCTACCTCTGTGTCATCAAGTATACTATCCATCCATACCTGTGGAGCATTTTAGTTGTGCGCAGTATATATAGTAGGAGGACAGTGCAGAATTTTGCTGACCACCAGTATATAATATATAGCAGTACGGTACAGTAGGCCACTGCTCTACCTACCGCTGTGTCATCAAGTATACTCTCCAGCCATACCTGTGGTGCATTTCAGTTGTGCGCAGTATATATAGTAGGAGGACAGTGCAGAATTTTGCTGACCACCAGTATATAATATATAGCAGTACAGTACAGTAGGCCACTGCTCTACCTACCTCTGTGTTGTCAAGTATACTATCCATCCATACCTTTGGTGCATTTTAGTTGTGCGCAGTATATATAGTAGGAGGACAGTGCAGAATTTTGCTGACCACCAGTTTATAACATATAGCAGTATGGACAGTAGTCCACTGCTCTACCTCTGTGTCATCAATTATACTACAAAAGTTCAGTAAAATGACCCAAAAATCAAAATTAAAAGCGTCTGATGAGAAGCGTAAACTTGCCAATATGCCATTTAAGACACGGAGTGGCAAGGAACGGTTGCGGCCCTGGCCTATGTTCATGGCTAGTGGTTCAGATTCACATGAGGATGGAAGCACTCATCCTCTCGCTAGAAAACTGCAGTGCCACTCCTAGATGGGCCAGGTGTTTGTGTCGGCCACTTGGGTCGCTTAGCTTAGCCACACAGCGACCTTGGTGCACCTCTTTTTTTCTTTGCATCATGTGCTGTTTGAGGACTATGTTTTGAAGTGCCATCCTGTCTGACACTGCAGTGCCACTCCTAGATGGGCCAGGTGTTTGTGTCGGCCACTTGGGTCGCTTAGCTTATCCACACAGTTACCGCATTGCACCTCTTTTTTTCTTTGCATCATGTGCTGTTTGGGGACTATTTTTTTGAAGTGCCATCCTGCATGACACTGCAGTGCCACTCCTAGATGGGCCAGGTGTTTGTGTCGGCCACTTGTGTCGCTTAGCTTAGCCATCCAGCGACCTCGGTGCAAATTGTAGGACTAAAAATAATATTGTGAGGTGTGAGGTGTTTAGAATAGACTGGAAATGAGTGGAAATTATGGTAATTGAGGTTAATAATACTATGGGATCAAAATGACCCCCAAATTCTATGATTTAAGCTGTTTTTGAGGGTTTTTTGTAAAAAAACACCCAAATCCAAAACACACCCGAATCCGAAAAAAAAATTTCAGGGAGGTTTTGCCAAAACGCGTCCGAATCCAAAACACGGCCGCGGAACCAAATCCAAAACCAAATCACAAAACCCGAAAAATTTCCGGTGCACATTACTAATTCATTCATACCTGAAATGAATCGGAGAGCATTGGGGCTGTGTGTAATATTAATTAATTTATTACCAGTTATTTATATAGCGCACACCTATTCCGCAGCGCTCTACAGAGAATATTTGGCCAATATTTCACAATAGTTCCTGCCCCAGTGGAGCTTACACTCTATATTCCCTACCACATGTACACACACACACACGCACACACACACACACACACACACACACACACACACACACACACACACACACACACACACCATACAGTGCTAGATGTACAGTGCCCAGAGGTGTAGTGCGCCTCATGTTTCTTTCATGCGTCTTAGTAGCAGACGCTGCGAAAATCCGCACACAGTGTACTAGAGATACTGGACTGCAACATTAAACACACAAGAATTGGTCTAACACACATACAAAGTCACAAATGAAGCACAATGGGACTTAGCGCATCTGAGCCCTTTTTGCACTCGGACACATAGATATATACAGATGTCACAAGCCCCAGTGGTTGTTTTAATTATGTGAAACGGACGCTTGGTGACTGATCCCCCAAGACCTGGTACGCAGAGAGGGGCTATTTGGTGCAACTAAAGGCACAGTATAAAAGGACACAACTGTACTGCGTGTTGTTAGGTTCTATTTTTACAGCAGGGTCATCATTAATCACTAGAATACGCAAATTTGAAATTGAAACAAAATGAGGTGCTCTTATGAGGTGATCCTCATATCCAGTAGAGATGAGCGGGTTCGGTTTCTCTGAATCCGAACCCGCACGAACTTCATGTTTTTTTTCACGGGTCCGAGCGACTCGGATCTTCCCGCCTTGCTCGGTTAACCCGAGCGCGCCCGAACGTCATCATGACGCTGTCGGATTCTCGCGAGACTCGGATTCTATATAAGGAGCCGCGCGTCGCCGCCATTTTCACACGTGCATTGAGATTGATAGGGAGAGGACGTGGCTGGCGTCCTCTCCATTTAGATTAGGAGAGAGAGAGAGAGATTGACCTGAGGCTGATACTGTAGAAGAGAGTGCAGAGTTTAGTGACTGACCACAGTGACCACCAGCAGTGCAGTTGTTTTATTTAATATATCCGTTCTCTGCCTGAAAAAAACGGTACACACAGTGACTCAGTCACATACCATATCTGTGTGCACTGCTCAGCCCAGTGTGCTGCATGCCTGCATCATCTATGTATATATTATATATCTGACTGTGCTCAGCTCACACAGCTTATAATTGTGGGGGAGACTGGGGAGCACTGCAGTGCCAGTTATAGGTTATAGCAGGAGCCAGGAGTACAAGACAGTCACATACCATATCTGTGTGCACTGCTCAGCCCAGTGTGCTGCATCATCTATGTATATATTATATATCTGACTGTGCTCAGCTCACACAGCTTATAATTGTGGGGGAGACTGGGGAGCACTGCAGTGCCAGTTATAGGTTATAGCAGGAGCCAGGAGTACATATTATATTAAAATTAAACAGTGCACACTTTTGCTGCAGGAGTGCCACTGCCAGTGTGACTGACCAGTGACCTGACCACACTGACCACCAGTATAGTTAGTAGTATACTATATTGTGATTGCCTGAAAAAGTTAAACACTCGTCGTGTGACTTCACTTGTGTGGTGTTTTTTTTTTTTTTCTATAAAAAACTCATTCTGCTGACAGACAGTGTCCAGCAGGTCCGTCAGTATATAATATATATACCTGTCCGGCTGCAGTAGTGATATATATATATTTTTTATATCATTATTTATCATCCAGTCGCAGCAGACACAGTACGGTAGTTCACGGCTGTAGCTACCTCTGTGTCGGCACTCGGCAGTCCATCCATAATTGTATACCACCTACCCGTGGTTTTTTTTTCTTTCTTCTTTATACATACATACTACTACATCTCTTTATCAACCAGTCTATATTAGCAGCAGACACAGTACAGTACGGTAGTTCACGGCTGTGGCTACCTCTGTGTCGGCACTCGGCAGTCCGTCCATAATTGTATACCACCTAACCGTGTTTTTTTTTTCTTTCTTCTTTATACATACATACTACGACATCTCTTTATCAACCAGTCTATATTAGCAGCAGACACAGTACAGTACGGTAGTTCACGGCTGTGGCTACCTCTGTGTCGGCACTCGGCAGTCCGTCCATAATTGTATACCACCTAACCGTGGTTTTTTTTTCTTTCTTCTTCATACATACATACTACGACATCTCTTTATCAACCAGTCTATATTAGCAGCAGACACAGTACAGTACGGTAGTTCACGGCTGTGGCTACCTCTGTGTCGGCACTCGGCAGTCCGTCCATAATTGTATACCACCTAACCGTGGTTTTTTTTTCTTTCTTCTTTATACATACATACTACGACATCTCTTTATCAACCAGTCTATATTAGCAGCAGACACAGTACAGTACGGTAGTTCACGGCTGTGGCTACCTCTGTGTCGGCACTCGGCAGTCCGTCCATAATTGTATACCACCTAACCGTGGTTTTTTTTTCTTTCTTCTTCATACATACATACTACGACATCTCTTTATCAACCAGTCTATATTAGCAGCAGACACAGTACAGTACGGTAGTTCACGGCTGTGGCTACCTCTGTGTCGGCACTCGGCAGTCCGTCCATAATTGTATACCACCTACCCGTGGTTTTTTTTTCTTTCTTCTTTATACATACATACTACTACATCTCTTTATCAACCAGTCTATATTAGCAGCAGACACAGTACAGTACGGTAGTTCACGGCTGTGGCTACCTCTGTGTCGGCACTCGGCAGTCCGTCCATAATTGTATACCACCTAACCGTGGTTTTTTTTTCTTTCTTCTTCATACATACATACTACGACATCTCTTTATCAACCAGTCTATATTAGCAGCAGACACAGTACAGTACGGTAGTTCACGGCTGTGGCTACCTCTGTGTCGGCACTCGGCAGTCCGTCCATAATTGTATACCACCTAACCGTGGTTTTTTTTTCTTTCTTCTTCATACATACATACTACGACATCTCTTTATCAACCAGTCTATATTAGCAGCAGACACAGTACGGTAGTTCACGGCTGTAGCTACCTCTGTGTCGGCACTCGGCAGTCCGTCCATAATTGTATACTAGTATCCATCCATCTCCATTGTTTACCTGAGGTGCCTTTTAGTTGTGCCTATTAAAATATGGAGAACAAAAATGTTGAGGTTCCAAAATTAGGGAAAGATCAAGATCCACTTCCACCTCGTGCTGAAGCTGCTGCCACTAGTCATGGCCGAGACGATGAAATGCCAGCAACGTCGTCTGCCAAGGCCGATGCCCAATGTCATAGTACAGAGCATGTCAAATCCAAAACACCAAATATCAGTAAAAAAAGGACTCAAAAACCTAAAATAAAATTGTCGGAGGAGAAGCGTAAACTTGCCAATATGCCATTTACCACACGGAGTGGCAAGGAATGGCTGAGGCCCTGGCCTATGTTCATGGCTAGTGGTTCAGCTTCACATGAGGATGGAGGCACTCAGCCTCTCGCTAGAAAAATGAAAAGACTCAAGCTGGCAAAAGCAGTAGCACCGCAAAGAACTGTGCGTTCTTCGAAATCCCAAATCCACAAGGAGAGTCCAATTGTGTCGGTTGCGATGCCTGACCTTCCCAACACTGGACGTGAAGAGCATGCGCCTTCCACCATTTGCACGCCCCCTGCAAGTGCTGGAAGGAGCACCCGCAGTCCAGTTCCTGATAGTCAGATTGAAGATGTCAGTGTTGAAGTACACCAGGATGAGGAGGATATGGGTGTTGCTGGCGCTGGGGAGGAAATTGACCAGGAGGATTCTGATGGTGAGGTGGTTTGTTTAAGTCAGGCACCCGGGGAGACACCTGTTGTCCGTGGGAGGAATATGGCCGTTGACATGCCTGGTGAAAATACCAAAAAAATCAGCTCTTCGGTGTGGAACTATTTCAACAGAAATGCGGACAACAGGTGTCAAGCCGTGTGTTCCCTTTGTCAAGCTGTAATAAGTAGGGGTAAGGACGTTAACCACCTCGGAACATCCTCCCTTATACGTCACCTGCAGCGCATTCATAATAAGTCAGTGACAAGTTCAAAAACTTTGGGTGACAGCGGAAGCAGTCCACTGACCAGTAAATCCCTTCCTCTTGTAACCAAGCTCACGCAAACCACCCCACCAACTCCCTCAGTGTCAATTTCCTCCTTCCCCAGGAATGCCAATAGTCCTGCAGGCCATGTCACTGGCAATTCTGACGAGTCCTCTCCTGCCTGGGATTCCTCCGATGCATCCTTGCGTGTAACGCCTACTGCTGCTGGCGCTGCTGTTGTTGCTGCTGGGAGTCGATGTTCATCCCAGAGGGGAAGTCGTAAGCCCACTTGTACTACTTCCAGTAAGCAATTGACTGTTCAACAGTCCTTTGCGAGGAAGATGAAATATCACAGCAGTCATCCTGCTGCAAAGCGGATAACTGAGGCCTTGACAACTATGTTGGTGTTAGACGTGCGTCCGGTATCCGCCGTTAGTTCACAGGGAACTAGACAATTTATTGAGGCAGTGTGCCCCCGTTACCAAATACCATCTAGGTTCCACTTCTCTAGGCAGGCGATACCGAAAATGTACACAGACCTCAGAAAAAGACTCACCAGTGTCCTAAAAAATGCAGTTGTACCCAATGTCCACTTAACCATGGACATGTGGACAAGTGGAGCAGGGCAGGACTATATGACTGTGACAGCCCACTGGGTAGATGTATGGACTCCCGCCGCAAGAACAGCAGCGGCGGCACCAGTAGCAGCATCTCGCAAACGCCAACTCTTTCCTAGGCAGGCTACGCTTTGTATCACCGGTTTCCAGAATACGCACACAGCTGAAAACCTCTTACGGCAACTGAGGAAGATCATCGCGGAATGGCTTACCCCAATTGGACTCTCCTGTGGATTTGTGGCATCGGACAACGCCAGCAATATTGTGTGTGCATTAAATATGGGCAAATTCCAGCACGTCCCATGTTTTGCACATACCTTGAATTTGGTGGTGCAGAATTATTTAAAAAACGACAGGGGCGTGCAAGAGATGCTGTCGGTGGCCAGAAAAATTGCGGGACACTTTCGGCGTACAGGCACCACGTACAGAAGACTGGAGCACCACCAAAAACTACTGAACCTGCCCTGCCATCATCTGAAGCAAGAAGTGGTAACGAGGTGGAATTCAACCCTCTATATGCTTCAGAGGTTGGAGGAGCAGCAAAAGGCCATTCAAGCCTATACAATTGAGCACGATATAGGAGGTGGAATGCACCTGTCTCAAGCGCAGTGGAGAATGATTTCAACGTTGTGCAAGGTTCTGATGCCCTTTGAACTTGCCACACGTGAAGTCAGTTCAGACACTGCCAGCCTGAGTCAGGTCATTCCCCTCATCAGGCTTTTGCAGAAGAAGCTGGAGACATTGAAGGAGGAGCTAACACGGAGTGATTCCGCTAGGCATGTGGGACTTGTGGATGGAGCCCTTAATTCGCTTAACAAGGATTCACGGGTGGTCAATCTGTTGAAATCAGAGCACTACATATTGGCCACCGTGCTCGATCCTAGATTTAAAGCCTACCTTGGATCTCTCTTTCCGGCAGACACAAGTCTGCTGGGGATGAAAGACCTGCTGGTGAGAAAATTGTCAAGTCAAGCGGAACGCGACCTGTCAACATCTCCTCCTTCACATTCTCCCGCAACTGGGGGTGCGAGGAAAAGGCTCAGAATTCCGAGCCCACCCGCTGGCGGTGATGCAGGGCAGTCTGGAGCGACTGCTGATGCTGACATCTGGTCCGGACTGAAGGACCTGACAACGATTACGGACATGTCGTCTACTGTCACTGCATATGATTCTCTCACCATTGAAAGAATGGTGGAGGATTATATGAGTGACCGCATCCAAGTAGGCACGTCACACAGTCCATACTTATACTGGCAGGAAAAAGAGGCAATTTGGAGGCCATTGCACAAACTGGCTTTATTCTACCTAAGTTGCCCTCCCACAAGTGTGTACTCCGAAAGAGTGTTTAGTGCCGCCGCTCACCTTGTCAGCAATCGGCGTACGAGGTTACATCCAGAAAATGTGGAGAAGATGATGTTCATTAAAATGAATTATAATCAATTCCTCCGCGGAGACATTGACCAGCAGCAATTGCCTCCACAAAGTACACAGGGAGCTGAGATGGTGGATTCCAGTGGGGACGAATTGATAATCTGTGAGGAGGGGGATGTACACGGTGATATATCGGAGGGTGATGATGAGGTGGACATCTTGCCTCTGTAGAGCCAGTTTGTGCAAGGAGAGATTAATTGCTTCTTTTTAGGGGGGGGTCCAAACCAACCCGTCATATCAGTCACAGTCGTGTGGCAGACCCTGTCACTGAAATGATGGGTTGGTTAAAGTGTGCATGTCCTGTTTTGTTTATACAACATAAGGGTGGGTGGGAGGGCCCAAGGACAATTCCATCTTGCACCTCTTTTTTCTTTTTTTTTTCTTTGCGTCATGTGCTGTTTGGGGAGGGTTTTTTGGAAGGGACATCCTGCGTGACACTGCAGTGCCACTCCTAAATGGGCCCGGTGTTTGTGTCGGCCACTAGGGTCGCTAATCTTACTCACACAGTCAGCTACCTCATTGCGCCTCTTTTTTTCTTTGCGTCATGTGCTGATTGGGGAGGGTTTTTTGGAAGGTACATCCTGCGTGACACTGCAGTGCCACTCCTAAATGGGCCCGGTGTTTGTGTCGGCCACTAGGGTCGCTAATCTTACTCACACAGTCAGCTACCTCATTGCGCCTCTTTTTTTCTTTGCGTCATGTGCTGATTGGGGAGGGTTTTTTGGAAGGGACATCCTGCGTGACACTGCAGTGCCACTCCTAAATGGGCCCGGTGTTTGTGTCGGCCACTAGGGTCGCTAATCTTACTCACACAGTCAGCTACCTCATTGCGCCTCTTTTTTTCTTTGCGTCATGTGCTGATTGGGGAGGGTTTTTTGGAAGGGACATCCTGCGTGACACTGCAGTGCCACTCCTAAATGGGCCCGGTGTTTGTGTCGGCCACTAGGGTCGCTAATCTTACTCACACAGTCAGCTACCTCATTGCGCCTCTTTTTTTCTTTGCGTCATGTGCTGATTCGGGAGGGTTTTTTGGAAGGGACATCCTGCGTGACACTGCAGTGCCACTCCTAAATGGGCCTGGTGTTTGTGTCGGCCACTAGGGTCGCTAATCTTACTCACACAGTCAGCTACCTCATTGCGCCTCTTTTTTTCTTTGCGTCATGTGCTGATTGGGGAGGGTTTTTTGGAAGGGACATCCTGCGTGACACTGCAGTGCCACTCCTAAATGGGCCCGGTGTTTGTGCCGGCCACTAGGGTCGCTAATCTTACTCACACAGTCAGCTACCTCATTGCGCCTCTTTTTTTCTTTGCGTCATGTGCTGATTGGGGAGGGTTTTTTGGAAGGGACATCCTGCGTGACACTGCAGTGCCACTCCTAAATGGGCCCGGTGTTTGTGTCGGCCACTAGGGTCGCTAATCTTACTCACACAGTCAGCTACCTCATTGCGCCTCTTTTTTTCTTTGCGTCATGTGCTGATTGGGGAGGGTTTTTTGGAAGGGACATCCTGCGTGACACTGCAGTGCCACTCCTAAATGGGCCCGGTGTTTGTGTCGGCCACTAGGGTCGCTAATCTTACTCACACAGTCAGCTACCTCATTGCGCCTCTTTTTTTCTTTGCGTCATGTGCTGATTGGGGAGGGTTTTTTGGAAGGGACATCCTGCGTGACACTGCAGTGCCACTCCTAAATGGGCCCGGTGTTTGTGTCGGCCACTAGGGTCGCTTATCTTACTCACACAGTCAGCTACCTCATTGCGCCTCTTTTTTTCTTTGCATCATGTGCTGATTGGGGAGGGTTTTTTGGAAGGGACATCCTGCGTGACACTGCAGTGCCACTCCTAAATGGGCCCGGTGTTTGTGTCGGCCACTAGGGTCGCTAATCTTACTCACACAGTCAGCTACCTCATTGCGCCTCTTTTTTTCTTTGCGTCATGTGCTGATTGGGGAGGGTTTTTTGGAAGGGACATCCTGCGTGACACTGCAGTGCCACTCCTAAATGGGCCCGGTGTTTGTGTCGGCCACTAGGGTCGCTAATCTTACTCACACAGTCAGCTACCTCATTGCGCCTCTTTTTTTCTTTGCGTCATGTGCTGATTGGGGAGGGTTTTTTGGAAGGGACATCCTGCGTGACACTGCAGTGCCACTCCTAAATGGGCCCGGTGTTTGTGTCGGCCACTAGGGTCGCTAATCTTACTCACACAGTCAGCTACCTCATTGCGCCTCTTTTTTTCTTTGCGTCATGTGCTGATTGGGGAGGGTTTTTTGGAAGGGACATCCTGCGTGACACTGCAGTGCCACTCCTAAATGGGCCCGGTGTTTGTGTCGGCCACTAGGGTCGCTTATCTTACTCACACAGTCAGCTACCTCATTGCGCCTCTTTTTTTCTTTGCGTCATGTGCTGATTGGGGAGGGTTTTTTGGAAGGGACATCCTGCGTGACACTGCAGTGCCACTCCTACATGGGCCAGGTGTTTGTGTCGGCCACTAGTGTCGCTTAGCTTAGTCATCCAGCGACCTTGGTGCAAATTTTAGGACTAAAAATAATATTGTGAGGTGTGAGGTATTCAGAATAGACTGAAAATGAGTGGAAATTATGGTTTTTGAGGTTAATAATAATATGGGATCAAAATGACCCCCACATTCTATGATTTAAGCTGTTTTTTAGGGTTTTTTGAAAAAAACACCCGAATCCAAAACACACCCGAATCCGACAAAAAAAATTCGGTGAGGTTTTGCCAAAACGCGGTCGTACCCAAAACACGGCCGCGGAACCGAACCCAAAACCAAAACACAAAACCCGAAAAATTTCAGGCGCTCATCTCTAATATCCAGGCATGCTCTATACCAGGGGTGGCCAACCAGCCAGTGACAAAGAGCCAACAAACCTTGTTAGGTACGTCAAAGAGCCGACATCGAGCAGACGGCGTGCGTGCAAAAATGGAAATTGAAAAAGCCAGAACGACATAAAATAAAAATTTGTAAAGCCATATCTATTAAAAAAGCCACTTTCACATAAAATAACTGAAAAAAACAGATTCAGATAATAAACTTCAGCTCCCCCATGTGTCACTCCAGCCAGCTCCCCGATGTGTCACTCCAGCCAGCTCCCCAATGTGTCACTCCAGCCAGCTCCCCGATGTGTCACTCCAGCCAACACCCTGCTGTCAATCCAGCCAGCTCCCCGATGTGTCACTCCAGCCAGCTCCCCGATGTGTCACTCCAGCCAGCTCCCCAATGTGTCACTCCAGCCAGCTCCCCGATGTGTCACTCCAGCCAACACCCTGCTGTCACTCCAGCCAGCTCCCCGATGTGTCACTCCAGCCAACACCCTGCTGTCACTCCAGCCAGCTCCCCGATGTGTCACTCCAGCCAGCTCCCCAATGTGTCACTCCAGCCAGCTCCCCGATGTGTCACTCCAGCCAACACCCTGCTGTCACTCCAGCCAGCTCCCCGATGTGTCACTCCAGCCAACACCCTGCTGTCACTCCAGCCAGCTCCCCCATGTGTCACTCCTGCTACCGCCCTCCTATGTCACTCCAGCCAGCTCCCCGATGTGTCACTCCAGCCAACACCCTGCTGTCACTCCAGCCAGCTCCCCCATGTGTCACTCCTGCTACCACCCTCCTATGTCACTCCAGCCAGTTCTCCCATGTGTCACTCCTGCTACCACCCTCCTATGTCACTCCAGCCAGCTCTCCCATGTGTCACTCCTGCTACCACCCTTCTATGTCACTCCAGCCAGCTCTCCCATGTGTCACTCCTGCTCACCCTCCTATGTCACTCCAGCCAGCTCTCCCATGTGTCACTCCTGCTACCACCCTCCTATGTCACTCCAGCCAGCTCTCCCATGTGTCACTCCTGCTACCACCCTCCTATGTCACTCCAGCCAGCTCTCCCATGTGTCACTCCTGCTACCACCCTCCTATGTCACTCCAGCCCGCTCCCCCATGTGTCACACCTGCTACCACCCTCCTATGTCACTCCAGCCAGCTCCCCCATGTGTCACTCCTGCTACCACCCTCCTATGTCACTCCAGCCAGCTCCCCCTTGTGTCACTCCTGATACCACCCTCCTGTCACTCCAGCCAGCTCCCCCATGTGTCACTCCTGCTACCACCCTCCTATGTCACTCCAGCCAGCTCCCCCATGTGTCACTCCTGCTACCACCCTTCTATGTCACTCCAGCCAGCTCCCCACGTGTCACTCCTGCTACCACCCTCCTATGTCACTCCAGCCAGCTCCCCCATGTGTCACTCCTGCTACCACCCTCCCATGTCACTCCAGCCAGCTCCCCCATGTGTCACTCCTGCTACCACCCTCCTATGTCACTCCAGCCAGCTCCCCCATGTGTCACTCCTGCTACCACCCTCCTATGTCAGTCCAGCCAGCTCCCCCATGTGTCACTCCTGCTACCACCCTCCTATGTCACTCCCGCCAGCTCCCCCATGTGTCACTCCTGCTACAACCCTCCTATGTCACTCAGCCAGCTCCCCCATGTGTCACTCCTGCTACCACCCTCCTGTATCACTCCAGCCAGCTCTCCCATGTGTCACTTCCTGCTACCACCCTTCTATGTTACTCCAGTCAGCTCTCCCATGTGTCACTCCTGCTACCACCCTCCTATGTCACTCCAGCCAGCTCTCCCATCTGTCACTCCTGCTACCACCCTCCTATGTCACTCCAGCCAGCTCTCCCATGTGTCACTCCTTCTACCACCCCTCCTATGTCACTCCAGCCAGCTCCCCATGTGTCACTCCTGCTACCAACCTCCTATGTCACTCTAGCCAGCTCCCCCATGTGTCACTACTTCCAGCACCCTCCTATGTCACTCCAGCCAGCCCCCCCATGTGTCACTCCTGCTACCACCCTTCCTATGTCACTCCAGCCAGGCTCCCCCATGTGTCACTCCTGTTACCACCCTCCTATGTCACTCAGCCAGCTCAGCCATGTGTCACTCCTGCTACCACCCTTCTATGTCACTCCAGCCAGCTCCCCCATGTGTCACTCCTGCTACCACCCTCCTATGTCACTCCAGCCAGCTCCCCCATGTGTCACTCTTGCTACCACCCTCCTAATGTCACTCCAGCCAGCTCTCCATGTGTCACTACTGCTACCACCCTCCTATGTCACTCCAGCCATCTCTCCCATGTGTCACTCCTGCTACCACCCTCCTATGTCACTCCAGCCAGCTCTCCACGTGTCACTACTGCTTCCACCCTCCTATGTCACTCCAGCCAGCTCCCCCATGTGTCACTCCTGCTACCACCCTCCTATGTCACTCCAGCCAGCTCTCCCATGTGTCACTCCTGCTACCACCCTCCTATGTCACTCCAGCCAGCTCCGTCATGTGTCACTCCTGCTACCACCCTCCTATGTCACTCCAGCCAGCTCCCCCATGTGTCACTCCTGCTACCCACCCTCCTATGTCACTCCAGCCAGCTCCCCATGTGTCACTCCTGCTACCACCCTCCTATGTCACTCCAGCCAGCTCCCATATGTGTTACTCCTGCTACAACCCTCCTATGTCACTCCTGCCAGCTCCCCCATGTGTCACTCCTGCTACCACCCTCCTATGTCACTCCAGCCAGCTCCCCCATGTGTCACTCCTGCTAGCACCCTCCTATGTCACTCCAGCCAGCTCCCCCATGTGTCACTCCTGCTACCACCCTCCTATGTCACTCCAGCCAGCTCCGTCATGTGTCACTCCTGCTACCACCCTCCTATGTCACTCCAGCCAGCTCCCCCATGTGTCACTCCTGCTACCACCCTCCTATGTCACTCCAGCCAGCTCCCCCATGTGTCACTCCTGCTACCACCCTCCTATGTCACTCCAGCCAGCTCCCATATGTGTTACTCCTGCTACAACCCTCCTATGTCACTCCAGCCAGCTCCCCATGTGTCACTCCTGCTACCACCCCTCCTATGTCACTCCAGCCAGCTCCCCCATGTGTCACTCCTGCTAGCACCCTCCTATGTCACTCCAGCCAGCTCCCCCCATGTGTCACTCCTGCTACCACCCTCCTATGTCACTCCAGCCAGCTCCCCCATGTGTCACTCCTGCTACCACCCTCCTATGTAACTCCTGCCAGCTCCCCCATGTGTCACTCCTCCTACACCCTCCTATGTCACTCCAGCCAGCCTCTCTCATGTGTCACTCCTGCTACCACCCTTCTATGTCACTCCAGCCAGCTCTCCATGTGTCACTACTGCTACCACCCTCCTATGTCACTCCAGCCAGCTCCCCATGTGTCACTCCTGCTACCACCCTCCTATGTCACTCCAGCCAGCTCTCCATGTGTCACTACTGCTACCACCCTCCTATGTCACTCCAGCCAGCTCTCCATGTGTCACTCCTGCTACCACCCTCCTATGTCACTCCAGCCAGCTCTCCCTTGTGTCACTCCTGCTACCACCCTCCTATGTCACTCCAGCCAGCTCCGTCATGTGTCACTCCTGCTACCACCCTCCTATGTCACTCCAGCCAGCTCCCCCATGTGTCATCCTGCTACCACCCTCCTATGTCACTCCAGCCAGCTCCCCCATGTGTCACTCTTCTACCACCCTCCTATGTCACTCCTGCCAGCTCCCCCATGTGTCACTCATGCTACCACCCTCCTATGTCACTCCAGCCAGCTCCCCATGTGTCACTCCTGCTACACCCTCCTATGTCACTCCAGCCAGCTCCCCCATGTGTCACTCCTGCTAGCACCCTCCTATGTCACTCCAGCCAGCTCCCCCATGTGTCACTCCTGCTACCACCCTCCTATGTCACTCCAGCCAACTCCCCCATGTGTCACTCCTGCTACCACCCTCCTATGTCACTCCAGCCAGCTCCCCCATGTGTCACTCCTGCTACCACCCTCCTATGTCACTCCAGCCAGCTCTCCCATGTGTCACTCCTGCTACCACCCTCCTATGTCACTCAGCCACCAGCTCCCCCATGTGTCACTCCTCCTACCACCCTCCTATGTCACTCCAGCCAGCTCCCCCATGTGTCACTCCTGCTACCACTGTCCTATTTCACTCCAGCCAGCTCCCCCATGTGTCACTCCTGCTACCACCCTCCTATGTCACTCCAGCCAGCTTTCCCATGTGTCACTCCTGCTACCACCCTCCTATGTCACTCCAGCCAGCTCCCCCATGTGTCACTCCTTCTACCACCCTCCTATGTCACTCCTGCCAGCTCCCCCATGTGTCACTCATGCTACCACCCTCCTATGTCACTCCAGCCAGCTCCCCATGTGTCACTCCTGCTACCACCCTCCTATGTCACTCCAGCCAGCTCCCCCATGTGTCACTCCTGCTAGCACCCTCCTATGTCACTCCAGCCAGCTCCCCCATGTGTCACTCCTGCTACCACCCTCCTATGTCACTCCAGCCAGCTCTCCCATGTGTCACTCCTGCTACCACCCTCCTGTGTCACTCCAGCCAGCTCCCCCATGTGTCACTCCTGCTACCACCCTCCTATGTCACTCCAGCCAGCTCTCCCATGTGTCACTCCTGCTACCACCCTCCTATGTCACTCCAGCCAGCTCTCCCATGTGTCACTCCTGCTACCACTGTCCTATGTCACTCCAGCCATCTCTCCCATGTGTCACTACTTCCAGCACCCTCCCGGGTCACTCCAGCCAGCTCTGCCATGTGTCACTCTAGCCCACCCTCATGTATCACTACAGCCCCACCACCAACTTGTGCCATTGCAGCAGACCCTAATGTGTCCTCTATTTGCTCATGGGTGTCTCACCTCTAGTATCTGACTCCTTCAGTTTTCAGTCCCTGTAGTGCTGCTGCGTGTCTGGCTGGAGTGCAGCGGTTTCTGTATCTGTTGTGGTCACATGATTTAGAGTTTTGGGAGCCACATTTGAATAAAGAAAGAGACACATGCGGCTCAAGAGCCACTGGTTGGCCACCGCTGCTCTATACCATCACAGTAACTGGGGGTCTGGAAGCAGTGCCGCTGCTCAGGGTGCAGGGACCCGGGGTGACACAGTCACTGACACATGGCATTTGCATTTGGCTTACAGGGTACTTGGAACAGCGCCGTGTAGCCAGCAGCCAGTAGAGCTTCTGCAGATCCACATGGAACATCCAAAGCAGTGCTCTGCCGGTGGCCCCACCCTATCAGCATGACGCCATGATGTCACACCGCAGAAAATTGTCCTGCACCAGTGCAGTTTTCTACTCAGTATTACAATCCACCTTTTCACAATGAGTCCTATGATGTCACTACTCTCCAATTATAAGTTATATGTTACAGGAGAGACATCAATATACTCCAGATACTGTACAACTCACGACATCACTACTACACACCAAAGGTAAGATTAGTTTCATACACTTATTACATACATATTACTAACTAACACTGGTAGCACAATCATAACCTCGCAAAGTGGTTGGTAAAGTCATATCTCTGCCAAATGAGCATCTCTTTCCGAATACAGATGGGTCCACAGTTATCTTGACTAGTTTTCTGCGCCTAGTCACACCATGGTTTATCAGCATAAGCCTTTCATCTATTGTTCTCAGCTGCAATACAATACAGAGAACAATACAGCAGGGGATTAAGTCATTACAGTAGGGGATTAAGTCCGATTGACCAGTCTCAGTTAATCCTATTAAAGGTCAAGATAAATGTGGACCCATCCGTACATCAGTGGAAGAAATGAAACCCAGTATGGCAGGGGACAGTAACCAACCTTTGAGTGATTTCCTATATAAGCCAATTGTTCATGTTTGCCACAAAAAAAAAACATGGCGGTACAGTTCTTCCTTGTCTACAAGATAAACAATTATATATCTATTTTTCTTTATTTTAATGGGATAAAAGAAAATAAGTTAAAGAAAAACAATTCTTATTCATTATGATGGCAAAAGTATAATGTGTTTGCACAAATTCAAACCATAAAGTATATTATGTGTGACATACCCCAAATAATTGTGGCATGCGCTGGAACTGTGAGGCTAAAGTCAACAATAGCCACCCTTACCGTGTTTTATACGTGGTTACGTGTGCAATAGATTGGCATTTATTTACATAAGAATTGATTGCCAGTAGAATGGTATAATTCATACAGAGATGAGAGGACGCCTGTACATTGCTTCTTTACACTCAGACAGAACGATAACTTTGTCTCCCAACTCTGAGTATAGACTCATCCTTACCACCTTCACTCAGTACAAGTCATTCTCTGCTCCCTCCCCTAAGTGTGAGTACAGCCTGTGTCAACTCAATTCTTGTAAAGAGGGTAAGTGGAGGCTCCTGCCTAAGGCCTAGTTTGACTTGAGAGACCTAGATCACAATAACCTGTTTCTGGACAGGGAATGCGGGGATGGGGCCTAAACCAGTGCCTTACCCATTACTCCATGGGGCCTTAACACAGTTCTACATCTATGCTAATATTCATCTCAAGAATTGGACTGATTGGTGGAGTCCTCCTGCATAGTGAGTCACTAGTTCCTCCAACGCAGCGTCTCTTGGCTCCTGATTATATATATATATATATATATATATATATATATATATATTCCTCTAAAAAATGCACGGCACTCACAGGGACACGGTTCAAAGATTTAGTGAAGTGTTGTCCAAGTCGTGACTTGGACAACACTTCATCAATTCTTTGAACCGTTTCCCTGTGAGTGTCGTGCCATTTTTGGAGGACTACAAGTATCATTGCACTGTGGTACCGGGACCAGCTGTATTACTAGCATTAAAGTGCCAGTATATATATATATATATATATATATATATACTATATATATATGTATCACAATTTGGAAACTTATACTCATGTATCTAGACATAATATCTTCTGCATTGGATATATTGTATCTGGTCTATTCATTACTCCTGATGTTTTGTCTTATTAAGTCAAGCACGATTACCTACAGTAAGTGACATCAGCTCTTTGCTGGGCTTGGAAATGATGTGTTTTAGTACCCGATAGTCTGCTGCTTCACAAAGTAGTGAGATGGGACACTGGGGTGGTGTAAGAAACAAGGGGGCTGACATTGGGATTGGGGGGGGGCGGGTCAGTGAGATGGGGTGAGGCCACTTGATGGGGGAGAAAGGGGCATTGGACTGGAGGGATGGGAGCACTGACCTGGTCTTGCTACTGTACTAGACAGCATACCTCCTTACCTCCATAGCAGACCCTGCTAGCAATAATAGAAGCAGGGCGGATAGTTGGGGGGGTCTGAGAACCTTGTACAGCTAGTTTGAAAAACACAGCTACCAGGTTGTTACCCAACAAGCCCCGTTCTAGCCACATAACACCCATCCCCTACTCCCTTCACTGGCTGCCTGTAAAATGGCGAATCATCTTCAAGATTGGCTTACTGAGTTTCAAAGCACTAAATGACCAGGGCCCAAGGTACCTGAAGCAGCTTCTGACCCCATACTGCCCCACTCGGTTACTGAGTTCTGTAGATGAAGGACTTTTAGTAGTACCTAGAATCTCCCGCAACTCATCTGGGGGTCAAGCTTTTAGTCATGCGGCTCCGACTCTATGGAACTCACTTCCCTGCACAGTGCGAGATGCCGCAACTATAGAATCCTTCAAAAGTAGACTCAAGACTTTCCTGTTTACTCAAGCATTCCCATAATTGTCCCTTTAGTATCTCCATGCTTCTGTATTTTATGAAAATGTACTTCATTATTTACTGTACTATATTACGCTATGTATCTGTTAAGCGCCTTGAGTCCTACTGGAGAAACAGCGCTATATAAATAAAATTATTATTATTATTATTATTATTATTATAATAATGTGAGGAGACTGGTGTTCTTGCCCAGACTCCAGCAGCCAGAGTCAGTGAGGTCAGGAGGCAGAGCCTCCCTCCAGCTCTGTAGCTGACATCTGCTATAGGGCTGGCTCCCACTCAGCGCTGACTCAATGCACCACCCCATCAGTGAGGCAGATGTGACAGCTTTCTCCCCTGGTCATTGTCTCAGCAGTATATCGGCCATGGAAACCTCACCCCCACTCCAGCCAGGCAGTGTCTGACCATAAGGGGAGGCTCAGCTCCTCACTGTCTCACCTCTCATCTCTCCCTGTATTTGAGTGAGTTTTAACTTTAAAATGATTCAAATAATACAAAGAAGAAATTTATATTATAAATATCTCCTTTGTATTATTCTAATATGTTTTTTTATAGTTAAACCTCTTGGAGTATGACAGCTAAAGCTCTGCTTCCCCTTCCTCCCCTGTCTGCATGTCACTTGGTTGGAAACTTACTTGTTCACCTAGCACAATTTGAAGTACACACACAATTTGGGGCATGGGAAATACACCCATAAAACCACCTACCGTAGTTTGCCGTTTGCAGATTCTCCAAAGAATGTGCACAATAAAAACATCACTGCAATGTTCAAGCTACTTCAGCTTTAATGCTACCCCTTCAGGGCTGTAACTAGTGGTGTGCAAGTAGTGCTACCACTGAGTGTGCAACACATAGTCACATCTGTATTTGACTTGTAGGGTAACTGCACTGGCAGCTTGCAGACTGGGGAGAGGACTGAGAGCTGTCCTGTGAGGTTTTAGGATGCAACCAAAGCTAAGCCCCCACTTCATCACATTATGTCATCACATGGGTGGGGGTGAGTAGGGGCCACCCAGGGCTACATGAATGAGGTTGGGTTTTAGGCATTTATGATGAGGCAGATAATTGTTTGGGCTGTCCACCTTCTCTGCTGCTGCCAAATTATTTACACAATTCCATTCCATAGTGGAACTGTAGTTCATTTTACCATCCCATTGTACAACTTGGAGCCCTCATGGGTTTAATACAGTCTTTGTTGGGAGAACAGACGATCCCATTTAACTCCTCCCTACAAACAGTGATAACACTATCTCCCCCAAAGATGCCACAGTCTTGGCCTCAAATATGCATTTACACGGCACTCTTGCAATATGTAAATTACATTCATTACAGAACAGTATGTTACATGGGGCATTGCGTGCGATTTTCAGCTTTACAACAGGCAGGACCAGCGTCCTTGTAACAAATACAGTATGTGGAAAATGAAGAAACTACAGTATGGCTGCTGGAGAATATTTCATGGCATACAGGTCCTAACAATTACTATACATATTACAGATTTTAGGGAATCCAGACTGTGAAAAAATATCTATAAAAAACTTCGATGATGCAATAAAGACTGAAGAATAGAATATTACCAGGTCTTATGCAGTACATAAGAAACACACTTATTATATACAGTACAATGACAATCTCTATATAAAAAGTTATTTATTCATTTTTAGCCTTAATATTTCATCTTGTTGATTCATCAAAACTTGAACATTTCTAAAACTTTTCTAAAAGCAATACTATAGTAAAATTTTTATTCTACAATGACATTTATTAGTTATTACAGAGCATGTGACACACTGAAAAGTCTTCTGTGGTTTCTGAGGTGCTTCCAAAATACAAGTTGGCGTTGATTATAATTCAGAAAGGTTACTTGTCTATCAGAGATACAAAAAGGACGTATACAGTATACAGTATGCCAATGTACAGTAGTGCAAATTACACAAAATCCTATAACACTTATACAGCCCCTTCTCTGTATGTTGTAGAGTTTAGTGTTCACACTGCTCATACATATGACTATTTTCTGATTGTTTTGCAAGTCATGAACATCTTATGCACCGGTATACTGTACTGTAGAGTAACACACTGGCGTGTTCCCTGTTTGGGTCTTCAGCTGTGCACACTGTTACCTTGTGTCCTGTAAATAGAACCTTGTTAACTCATTTCAATCTTTTGTATTTTCATGATGATTTCAGTGATTATTTTTGAGCATACTTCTGTGCACACCAACTCTGCAAAACTCTTCTCATAATCCACATGTGAAACAAAGTCATACTCATCAGTAGAATCAATCTATGCCAGGCAGACAAAACCCCCAAAGAGTATTGCCGCTGCAGACCTCTTGAGATCATTTATTACATCACGTTTCATAATACCACTTTTTAAAACATCAGAACAGAGATTAATGGCATTTTCCACCTGGCTTCCCAAGAGGTATTTTGACAAGCTAACTTATTTTAACGTCATCATTCACCTCCAGTTATTTAATTCCACTGTGTGTGCGAGGCCTGAGGACATATAGAGTAACAGTAACTGATGGCCTGATATAGATGTCTGTAAATCTCACCAGTCCTCAAAGAAGAGAACCGCTGACCAAATCATGAATCCTTTGCAGTATGAAGGGGTGGGGGGGGGGGGGGGGGGTGTGCAAGCACAGAGAAGCAAGAAAAATAAAGGATATTATTTAACAATCAGTCATTAGGAGCATCCTGAAGTGATCACATCTTACACACTCCACCAATTATCTCTGCAGTGTGTACAATTCTGCTCACACTGCTGAAACACTAATGTGCTGCTGACTCTGTATGCTCCTGGTTCCCCCATGTCTGCAGTTGTGAGGCAATGCTTTACAGTGACAGAGAGAGACACAGCTAATGTCACTGCACTCATTTAGGCTAGAGAATAAATGTGCCGAACATACTGTGGCCAGTCACTGTGTATTAATAGCGCTGCTTTTGTGCATTTTATCAATCCACTCATATTTGCGGTATTTACTCTTGGAAGAAAGAAAAAATATAGACCGTAAATCTGCTTCTGTAGAAAATAAGAAAATATCTGCTGTGCATAACTATATATAATAAATATAGAAATTTATTGTCACATAGACATAAAGAACTCTTTATGTCTGTGACAATACATTTCTATATTTACGAAGACCACCTGAGTGCCGCTGTTCCTCTCTCTCTCTCTCTCTCTCTCTCTATATATATACAAAAGTTCAGTTTTACTAAGCAGGACCCCAAAATTGTCTAGAACGCCATCCTATTCTCCCACTTAAAAACTTAAAGGGTTTATGATCCATTCCAGGTGTATATCCTGGTACAGTGGTACATGATGCCAGTGGCTTTATATTAGTAGACTGACTAGGGGATGACCAGTGTCCTGAGAGAAGAGCAGTCTGCTATTGATGTCTCAGTCATATTTCTTAACATCTTTTAATAAGTGATTTTCCTGGCACAGGAACAGTGGCTGCACCATATATAATCTCTGGCATCCTGTGAAGCTATGCCTAATCACAGATACCATCCAAAGTGTGGCACAACCGCTAGCCCAGACTGCAGTGGAGCAAACCATTATTTACTATCTATCTGTTTCTTAATGAAATATGTGTTGATGAGAAGGCAGCAGTTGCAGTTTCCTAGGTGAATAATCAGAAGGCTTGCAATGCACAAAGCAGGCTGGTGATAGGGCAGATAGTGTGTGTATTCTGTATATTATCTTGTTACACACTCAATACTCTACATAAAACGTGAGAGCATTTGCAGCCTAAAAAGGACCCTCGACAGCTGCTGATCTAATGACATAATAAAACCTTGTTTTACTAAATGATATAGTATAGCCTAATTTCCTTAAAAGCCAGGTCTAGGCTGGGCGAGGTTGCTATGTGATATAACCAGACCAGGGGTTGTATAATACTAGAAGGGAAGTCAGTGGAGAGGTTTAGTGACTGTACATTAGTATCTGACTTATGTGTTTTTTATGCTGCTTTGCTCCCAGCCAAAAGGACATAGAAGACAAGATAGGAAGCTGTTCTAGTGGAGTATAATAATGTCCTTCATCTTATTACACAAAGTACTGAGCAGGAAGAGCATAGACACAAAGCAGGGAAGAGAGGCTGCTGCAGGCTCCTCATTTAAGAAACACAGCATTAATTAATTTCAAGTCTTCTAATTAACTCATTCAGTGCCCCAACCTTAAGCGTTCCACACAGCTCTCCTGTCCATTCTGTGATGGAGCTAATGAAGATTAGAATCAGATACTTGCACACTTACTGTAGCTCTGATCTTACCTAGTGCTGGAAGGACCAAGACAATCCAGGCTAGCCTTGTTTTCAGATATAGGGAATCTACGTTTATCACTATCTAGATTCTCTAAGGACAGTAACTACCCTTCTATGCGTACACCCTTCTGTCTGTGTAACTAGGGGAAGGATTTTACAGAGGCCCTTAGTCTACAGTAATATTATACTCATGAAAAAAGAATAGCAGAGAATACAGTGCTCCATGAATTCATTGTTTTATTATGAATGCTGTAAATAGAGTAATAATATGTAGTCATTTTAAATGCAAAGGACCATTAATGTGGGACAAAAAAAACCCTAAATATTGTCAAAATATATTTCTATCTCTCTCATTCTATATATAATACACACACACACACACACACACACACACACACACACACACACACACACACACACACACACACCTATCTATCTATCTATCTATCTATCTGTCTGATATCTATCTATCTATCTGTCTGATATCTATCTATCTATCTATCTATCTATCTATCTGTCTGATATCTATCTATCTAATATCTATCTATCTATCTATCTATCTATCGATCTATCTATCTATCTATCTATCTAATATCTATCTATCTATCTATCTATCTATCTATCTATCTATCTATCTATCTATCTATCTAATATCTATCTATCTATCTACCCCACACAACCAGTCGCATTCCCAGAGAGGCTGTGAGCTGTAGTTCAGGCTATAGGACACAGTGACTCATCCCAGGCTGAGCGATGCATCTATTGGGAATACAATATTTCTATGCAAACACATAATAAATTAATAAATCAGAGCAGACTTTGGAAGGATATAACACTTATGTTGAGGAACTGGAGCCTAACTCCAACCATTGAGAGGAGCAGATAAGTCCACTGGTGTTTCAGTGTGATATAATATGGTAACAGCAGAAAACATGCGTCCCGCAGGAATAATAGGAATGCAATTTGCTGGGAGAATACACGACTTACCCATTTGACAAGATATTGATCCGCCTTGTCTAAGGGAATGTGCTCTCTTCCATCACAGCATATGTGTCTATCAGTTTTGTAAGTCACATGGAACAGCCAGGAAAAATATCTATGTATATATATATATAGTGTATAATCAGTACAGTTGGAATATATTGGAAGGTTTCCCTCTGTCTTATCCACTAGTTTGCAGATAGATTTACAAATATGGGCTTAAAAAACAGATGAAGAAAAACAAAAATCACTCCATTCGGGTAGTCCCTGCAGGTTGTTGGGTGAGGGTGGCAGAGGCTGGTTCACAGATTGGAGTTGCACGGGAGAGTCTATGTCAGAGGCTGCTTTCTGCAGATGGCATGGCAACCTCCAGCAATGTATATATATTGTAGAGAAATCCAGGGAGTCTTCCAGTCACCTGTATATCCCCCCGCATGTATTCTGCCCCAGCACAATAAACCAAGTCAGTGACTGGAGGGGCACCACCGAGGAGTCTCCCCCAGACAGGCGCTTGTCTTACTGCAACATGAAAGCTCTCTCCATCTGTGTCCTAGCTGCTGCATTCCATGCTGTCCGTGCTCCTACATACAGCTTACATGAGGGAGCTGGGGGGGAGCTGGGACGGGAGGGGGGATTGCAAAGGCTGAATACAGAAGTCTCTAACGCGGCTGCAGATCTTATCCTTCTCCCCAATCCTGAGCCTTCCTCACGGAGAATCCAGCAGCACTGTCATCCAGCAGCAGCTGTGGCACTGGATTCAGTAGGGACAGAGAGGAGGTGTTAATCATTTAGGAGGGAGGTACAGTAAGAGGTATGTGCAGTAGTCATCAGTGGTGCCACACTCTACCCATGCAAGGTTTCATCTGTGGTGCCACACTCTGCCCATCTGCGGTGCCACACTCTGCCCATCTGCGGTGCCACACTCTGCCCAACTGCAGTGCCACACTCTGCCCATCTGCGGTGCCACACTCTGCCCATGCAAGGTTTCATCAGTGGTGCCACAATCTGCCCATGCAAGGTTTCATCTGCGGTGCCACACTCTGCCCATGCAAGGTTTCATCTGCGGTGCCACACTCTGCCCATGCAAGGTTTCATCTGTGGTGCCACACTCTGCCCATCTGCGGTGCCACACTCTGCCCATCTGCGGTGCCACACTCTGCCCATGCAAGGTTTCATCTGCGGTGCCACACTCTGCCCATGCAAGGTTTCATCTGCGGTGCCACACTCTGCCCATGCAAGGTTTCATCTGTGGTGCCACACTCTGCCCATCTGCGGTGCCACACTCTGCCCATCTGCAGTGCCACACTCTGCCCATGCAAGGTTTCATCAGTGGTGCCACACTCTGCCCATGCAAGGTTTCATCTGCGGTGCCACACTCTGCCCATGCAAGGTTTCATCTGCGGTGCCACACTCTGCCCATGCAAGGTTTCATCTGTGGTGCCACACTCTGCCCATCTGCGGTGCCACACTCTGCCCAACTGCAGTGCCACACTCTGCCCATGCAAGGTTTCATTAGTGGTGCCACACTCTGCCCATGCAAGGTTTCATCTGCAGTGCCACACTCTGCCCATGCAAGGTATCACCAGCGGTGCAACAATCTGCCCATGCAAAATTTCATCTGCGGTGCCAAACTCTGCCTATGCAAGTTTTTATCTGCGGTGCCACACTCTGCCCATACAAGGTTTTATCTGCGGTGCCACACTCTTCCCATGCAAGGTTTCATCTGCAGTGCCACACTTTGCCCATGCAAGGTTTCATCTGCAGTGCCACACTCTGCCCATGCAAGGTTTCATCTGCAGTGCCACACTCTGCCCATGCAAGGTTTCATCTGCAGTGCCACACTCTGCCCATGCAAGGTTTCATCTGCAGTGCCACACTCTGCCCATGCAAGGTTTCATCTGCAGTGCCACACTCTTCCCATGCAAGGTTTCATCTGCGGTGCCACACTCTGCCCATGCAAGGTTTCATCTGCAGTGCCACACTCTGCCCATGCAAGGTTTCATCTGCAGTGCCACACTCTTCCCATGCAAGGTTTCATCTGCGGTGCCTCACTCTGCCCATGCAAGGTTTCATCTGCAGTGCCACACTCTGCCCATGCAAGGTTTCATCTGCAGTGCCACACTCTGCCCATGCAAGGTTTCATCTGCGGTGCCACACTCTGCCCATGCAGGGTTTCATCTGCGGTGCCACAATCTGACCAGACAAATAAATCGAATGCTACGATTAACTCCAATCTCTGTCAGCTCCTCTTAATCAGTGTCCAGTTGTACAGAACACATTAAACTATTCCAAACTTAGAACTGAAATTTGCACACGTTAGCTCCAGAGCACATTATTTTACGCACGTAAGAGCAATGACGCTGAATTAAAAACACAATAATTATACTGAACCTAAGATCAGTAGCTATCCTCTATACATCGAGCAGTAGTTACCTGAATACATCTACTGAGCTACTATAAAGACAAATCAGTTCAGCACCATGGACAGCGCCAACAGTTATACATAGTACATAGGTGCACCATGGACAGCACCAGCAGTTATACATAGTACATGGGGGCACCATGGACAGTGCCAGCAGTTATACATAGTATATGGGGGCATCATGGACAGTACCAGCAGTTATACATAGTACATGGGGGCACCATGGACAGTGCCAACAGTTATACATAGTATATGGAGGCACCATGGACAGCGCCAGCAGTTATACATAGTATATGGAGGCATCATGGACAGCGCCAGCAGTTATACATAGTGTATGGGGGCACCATGGACAGCGCCAGCAGTTACACATAGTACATGGGAGCACCATGGACAGTGCCAACAGTTATACATAGTACATGGGGGCACCATGGACAGCGCCAGCAGTTATACATAGTATATGGAGGCATCATGGACAGCGCCAGCAGTTATACATAGTGTATGGGGGCACCATGGACAGCGCCAGCAGTTATACATAGTATATGGGGGCACCATGGACAGCACCAGCAGTTATACATAGTATATGGGGGCATCATGGACAGCGCCAGCAGTTATACATAGTATATGGGGGCACCATGGACAGCACCAGCAGTTATACATAGTATATGGGGGCATCATGGACAGCGCCAGCAGTTATACATAGTATATGGGGGCATCATGGACAGCGCCAGCAGTTATACATAGTACATGGGGGCACCATGGACAGTGCCAACAGTTATACATAGTATATGGGGGCATCATGGACAGCGCCAACAGTTATACATAGTACATGGGGGCACCATGGACAGTGCCAACAGTTATACATAGTATATGGAGGCACCATGGACAGCGCCAGCAGTTATACATAGTATATGGGGGCATCATGGACAGCACCAGCAGTTATACATAGTATATGGGGGCATCATGGACAGCACCAGCAGTTATACATAGTACATGGGGGCACCATGGACAGCGCCAACAGTTATACATAGTACATGGGGGCACCATGGACAGTGCCAACAGTTATACATAGTATATGGAGGCACCATGGACAGCGCCAGCAGTTATACATAGTATATGGGGGCATCCTGGACAGTGCCAACAGTTATACATAGTATATGGGGGAACCATGGACAGCGCCAGCAGTTATACATAGTATATGGGGGCATCATGGACAGTACCAACAGTTATACATAGTATATGGAGGCACCATGGACAGTGCCAGCAGTTATACATAGTATATGGGGGCATCCTGGACAGTGCCAACAGTTATACATAGTATATGGGGGCACCATGGACAGCGCCAGCAGTTATACATAGTACATGGGGGCACCATGGACAGCGCCAGCAGTTATACATAGTATATGGGGGCATCATAGACAGCGCCAGCAGTTATACATAGTATATGGGGGCACCATGGACAGCGCCAGCAGTTATACATAGTACATGGGGGCACCATGGACAGCGCCAGCAGTTATACATAGTATATGGGGGCATCATGGACAGTTCCAACAGTTATACATAGTGTATGGGGGCACCATGGACAGCACCAGCAGTTATACATAGTATATGGGGGCATCATGGACAGTACGAACAGTTATACATAGTATATGGAGGCACCATGGACAGCGCCAGCAGTTATACATAGTATATGGGGGCATCATGGACAGTACCAACAGTTATACATAGTATATGGAGGCACCATGGACAGCGCCAGCAGTTAAACATAGTATATGGGGGCATCCTGGACAGTGACAACAGTTATACATAGTATATGGGGGCACCATGGACAGCGCCAGCAGTTATACATAGTACATGGGGGCACCATGGACAGCGCCAGCAGTTATACATAGTATATGGGGGCATCATGGACAGTGCCAGCAGTTATACATAGTATATGGGGGCACCATGGACAGCGCCAGCAGTTATACATAGTATATGGGGGCATCATGGACAGTGCCAACAGTTGTACATAGTGTATGGGGGCACCATGGACAGCACCAGCAGTTATACATAGTACATGGGGGCACCATGGACAGCGCCAGCAGTTATACATAGTATATGGGGGCATCATGGACAGCGCCAGCAGTTATACATAGTATATGGGGGCATCATGGACAGCGCCAGCAGTTATACATAGTATATGGGGGCATCATGGACAGTGCCAGCAGTTATACATAGTACATGGGGGCATCATGGACAGCGCCAGCAGTTATACATAGTATATGGGGGCATCATGGACAGCGCCAGCAGTTATACATAGTATATGGGGGCATCATGGACAGTGCCAACAGTTATACATAGTATATGGAGGCATCATGGACAGCGCCAGCAGTTACACATAGTATATGGGGGCATCATGGACAGTGCCAACAGTTATACATAGTATATGGAGGCATCATGGACAGCGCCAGCAGTTATACATAGTATATGGGGGCATCATGGACAGTGCCAACAGTTATACATAGTATATGGAGGCATCATGGACAGCACCAGCAGTTATACATAGTATATGGAGGCACCATGGACAGCACCAGCAGTTATACATAGTATATGGAGGCATCATGGACAGCGCCAGCAGTTATACATAGTATATGGGGGCACCATGGACAGCGCCAGCAGTTAAACATAGTATATGGGGGCACCATGGACAGTGCCAACAGTTATACATAGTATATGGGGGCACCATGGACAGCGCCAGCAGTTAAACATAGTATATGGGGGCACCATGGACAGTGCCAACAGTTATACATAGTGTATGGGGGCACCATGGACAGCGCCAGCAGTTATACATAGTATATGGGGGCACCATGGACAGTGCCAACAGTTATACATAGTATATGGGGGCACCATGGACAGCGCCAGCAGTTAAACATAGTATATGGGGACATCGTGGACAGTGCCAACAGTTATACATAGTATATGGGGGAACCATGGACAGCGCCAGCAGTTATACATAGTATATGGGGGCATCGTGGACAGTACCAGCAGTTATACATAGTGTATGGGGGCACCATGGACAGCGCCAGCAGTTAAACATAGTATATGGGGACATCGTGGACAGTGCCAACAGTTATACATAGTATATGGGGGAACCATGGACAGCGCCAGCAGTTATACATAGTATATGGGGGCATCGTGGACAGTACCAGCAGTTATACATAGTGTATGGGGGCACCATGGACAGCGCCAGCAGTTATACATAGTATATGGGGGCACCATGGACAGCGCCAGCAGTTATACATAGTATATGGGGGCATCATGGACAGCGCCAGCAGTTATACATAGTATATGGGGGCATCATGGACAGCGGCAGCAGTTATACATAGTGTATGGGGGCACCATGGACAGCGCCAGCAGTCATACATAGTATATGGGGGCACCATGGACAGCGTCAGCAGTTAAACATAGTATATGGGGACATCGTGGACAGCGCAAGCACTTATACATAGTATATGGCGGCACCATGGACAGTGCCAGCAGTGCTGTATAGTGTCACACGTTACACATAGTATATGGCGGCACCATGGACAGCACCAGCAGTGCTGTATAGTGTCACACGTTACACATAGTATATGGCGGCACCATGGACAGCACCAGCAGTGCTGTATAGTGTCACACGTTACACATAGTATATGGGGGCACCATGGACAGCACCAGCAGTGCTGTATAGTGTCACACGTTACACATAGTATATGGCGGCACCATGGACAGCACCAGCAGTGCTGTATAGTGTCACACGTTACACATAGGCCAGTATTTACTAAAAATACGAGTATGGCCGATTTGTGTTTTTTTTTCTAAGTCCCAACACGGGAATTCACTAAGCACCAATCTCGGCTGTGTTTGGACTATTCGTAATGGTTTGATTATCAAAGTTCAGAAATACGAATGAATAGACCATCGGTCAAACGCGGCTGTTATTTCATAGAATACGGCCATTCACTATTCATTCGTATTTGGGTGTTAGTTTCTGAGTGCTCAAGTGCGGGTCCGTTTTTTTTCGATTCGTTAAAAAAAGCAGCAAAAAAATAGACCTGCTTTTTCCAGTCGAGTTTGGATAACCATGCACGGATCAGTGAGATCTTTGCATAGTTATCTATGGGAAAGGGTCTGTTTAGTGTAAAAACAGAAAAAAAAATTGCGTGGGGTCCCCCCTCCTAAGCATAACTAGCCTCGGGCTCTTTGAGCCGGTCCTGGTTGTCAAAATATGGGGTAAAAAATGACAGGGGTTCCCCCATATTTCATCATACATTCACACCTCCATACATACATACTTACCTATGTTCACACGAGGCTCGGTCCTCTTCTCCATGTAGAATCCTTGGGGGACCTGTGAAAAAAATTCACAGGTCCCCCAAGGGGACCCCTTTCCCCGACTGCCAGGACCCCCTCTGACTCCTGTCAAAGAGGGTCCCTTCAGCCAATCAGGGAGCGCCACGTCATGGCACTCTCCTGATTGGCTATGTGCTCCTGTAGTGTCTGTGAGGCAGCGCACGGCACAGACACAATGTAGCGCCCATGCGCTCCATTGTAGCCAATGGTGGGAACTTTGCGGTCAGCGATGAGGTTACTTTCGGTCAACCGCTGACCGCAAAGTTCCCACCATTGGCTACAATGGAGCGCATAGGCGCTACATTGTATCTGTGCCGTGTGCTGCCTGACAGACACTACAGGAGCACACAGCCAATCAGGAGAGTGCCACGACGTGGCACTCCCTGATTGGCTGAAGGGACCCTCTTTGACAGGTGTCAGGGGGGGTCCTGGCAGTCGGGGAAAGGGGTCCCATGTGTAAACATGGGACCCCTTTCAGTGCGTGGTCGGGTTTCCGTTTTTTTGTTTTGCCAAGTACGTGGATTATACAAAGGTCAGATTCTACACTGGATTATGTGAGTATCATTTTTTTCACAGGTCCCCCAAGGATTCTACATGGAGAAGAGGACCGAGCCTCGTGGGAACATAGGTAAGTATGTGTGTATGTTGGTGTGCATGTATGTAATAAACTTATACTTTCACGGTGTGTGTGTCCTGTTTTTTTGGGGGTATTTTTTTAGTAGTAGTACTACAGGTACCAGCGGGCCAGGTTTTCAACCGCATGCTGGTACTTGTGGTTCTCCAAGTACCAGCTTGCGGAGGAGGCTTGCTGGGACTTGTAGTACTGCTACTAAAAACAATATTCACATTTTATACACATGGCTATCAGCCCCCCATCTGCCACCCTTGGATGGGGGGGACAGCCTCGGGCTTCACCCCTGGCCCTTGGGTGGCTGGAGGGGGGGACCCCTTGATTTAAGGGGTTCCCACTCCTCCAGGGTACCCCGGCCAGGGGTGACTAGTTGGGTATGTAATGCCAGGGCCGCAGGGACCAGTATAAAAGTGTCCCCCAGCTGTGGCATTATGTAACTGGCTAGTGGAGCCCGGTGCTGGTTTCAAAAATACGGGGGACCCCTACGCTTTTTGTTCCCCGTATTTTTGGAACCAGGACCGGGCGCAGAGCCCGGTGCTGGTTGATGAAATATGGGGGAACCCCTGTCATTTTTCTCTCCATATTTTGTCAACCAGGACCGGCTCAAAGAGCCCGAGGCTGGTTGCGCTTAGGAGGGGTGACCCCACGCAATTTTTTGGGGGATTTTTTACTACTTAAAACACCCTTTTAAGGTACACAATGAAGCCCTGCACGGATCTCACAGATCCGGCCGGGATTCCTTGTGTTTTGTCAGGCAGTGTTTTACTCATCACTCCCGTAAAACACTGCCTAACATTACGAATCACATCGACATCGGAAAATACGAATTGGGAAAAGTCGGCAACTTAGTGAATGATCGTATCAGGATTCAAAAAGTTGCAGTAAAATGCACCCAATACCAATCGAGTTCAAACACCCTTCAAAACGGCAAAAACACAAATCTTTGTAAATATACCCCATAGTATATGGGGGCACCATAGACTGCGCCAACAGTGCTGTATAGTGTCACACATTTTACATAGTATATGAAGGCACCATAGACAGCGCCAGCAGTGCTGTATAGTGTCACACGTTATACATAGTATATTGGAGCACCATGGACAGCGCTAGACAGTGCTGTATAGTGTTAGACGTCATACATAGTATATGGGGGCACCATGGATAGTGCCAGCAGTGCTGTATAGTGTCACATGTTATACATAGTATATGGAGGCACCATAGACAGCATTAGTAGTGCTGTTTAGTGTCACATGTTATACATAGTATATGGGGGCACCATGGACAGCGCCAGCATTGCTGTATAGTGTCAGATGTTATACATAGTATATAGGGGCATCATGGACAGTGCTAGAAGTGCTGTATATTGTCACAAGTTATACATATTATATGGGGGCACCATGGACTGCGCAAGCAGTGCTGTATAGTGTCACATGTTATACATAGTATATGGGGGCACCATGGACTGCGCAATCAGTGCTGTATAGTGTCACATGTTACACATAGTATATGGGGGCACCATGGACAGCGCTAGCAGTGCTGTATAGTGTCACACGTTATACATAGTATATGGGAGCACCATGGACAACGCCAGCAGTGCTGTATAGTGTCACAAGTTATACATAGTATATGGCGGGAACTATGGATATTGCCAGCAGTGCTGCATAGTGTCAAACGTTATACATAGTATTTGGGGGCACCAAGGACAGCGCCAGCAGTACTGTATAGTGTCACATGTTATACATAGTATATAGGGGCAGCATGGACAGTGCCAGCAGTGCTGTATAGTGTCACATGTTATACATAGTATATGGGGGCATCATGGACAGTGCCAGCAGTGCTGTATATTGTCACAAGTTATACATATTATATGGGGGCACCATCGACTGCGCCAGCAGTGCTGTATAGTGTCACAAGTTATACATAGTATATGGCCAGAACCATGGATAGTGCCAGCAGTGCTGTACAGTGTCACACATTATACTTAGTATATGGGAGCACCATGGACAGTGCCAGCAGTGCTGTATAGTATCACACATTGTACATAGTATATGGGGGCACCATGGACAGCGCCAGTAGTGCTGTATAGTGTCACAAGTTATACATAGTATATGGCGGGAACCATGGATAGTGCTGTTTTGCTTTATAGTGTCACACATTATACATAGTATATGGGGGCACCATGTACATCGCCAGCAGTGCTGTACGGAAAAACGCAGGCATGCCAGGATAAAACGCAGGAGTGTCTGGAGAAACGGGGGAGTGTCTGGCCGAACGCTGGGTGTGTTTGTGACGTCAAACCAGGAACGAAACGGGCTGAGCTGATCGCAGCGTAGGAGTAAGTCTCGAGCTACTCAGAAACTGCTAAGAATTATTTATTCGCAATTCTGCTAATCTTTCGTTTGCAATTCTGCTTAGCGAAGATACACTCCCAGGGGGCGGCGGCCTAGCGTGTGCAATGCTGCTAAAAGCAGCTAGCGAGCGAACAACTCGGAATGAGGGCCAGTGTCACAAGTTATACATAGTACATTGGGGCACCATGGACAGTGCCAGCAGTGCTGTATAGTATCACACGTTACACATAGTATATGGGGCACCATGGACAGCGCCATCAGTGCTGTATAGTGTCACATGTTATACATATATGGGAGCACCATGGACAGCGCTAGACAGTGCTGTTTAGTGTCAGACGTTATACATAGTATATGGGGGCACCATGGATAGTGCCAGCAGTGCTGTATAGTGTCACCCATTATACATAGTATATGGGGGCACCATGGACAGTGCCAGCAGTGCTGTATAGTGTCACACGTTATACATAGTATATGGGAGCACCATGGACAGCGCCAGCAGTGCTGTATAGTGTCACACGTTATACATAGTATATGGGGGCACCATGGACAGCGCCAGCAGTGCTGTATAGTGTCACACGTTATACATAGTATATGGGGGCACCATGGACAGCGCCAGCAGTGCTGTATAGTGTCACAAGTTAAGTTATACGTAGTAGATGGGGGAACCATGGACAGCGCCAGCAGTGCTGTATAGTGTCACAAGTTCTCGATAGTTAATGGAGGGACTATGGACAGAGCCAGCAGTGCTGTATAGTGTCACAAGTTATACTGTACATAGTAAGTATATTGGGGGCACCAGGGCCGTAACTAGTGGTTTGCTAGTGGTGCCTTGCCCACATCGCATGTGCACTGTGGGTGCACCATCTGGCAGCACCTGAACTGCCAATTACCACCATACTGCCACTCACCACCATTACCTGCAGCGCTGCCCGTTGTCATTCATGCAGTGCTGCGCTCATCTCCTTCTCTACCGAGCACATCATTACATTCAAGGTAGCACTGCAGCTTCTCCCCAGATGCTCTGACCCCCTTGCCATGTCTTCAGCGTCCAGGGAGAGATGTTATGACATCTCTCCCAGCCAGCTCACCTCCACAGTGCCCAGTGCCACGAGGAGCCTCGGCCTTTGGACGTAGGGGCAGTGGCGTAACTCCTGGCATTACCATTTGTCACGGTAGCATCACAGTGTGGCTGCTGCTACCATGACCAATCCGCCAGAAGCACCTATTAAATTTGTGACCCCTCATCTGACATCAGACACTACCCTGGCCGTGTTCCATGACCATCAGTGTACTTAGACAGGGCTTAGTGTGGGCTGCACAGCCATTTCCCCAGACCATGTATAAGCAACCCGTCAATTCAGGAGCACTTGCAGCAAGAACAGATGCATGCAGTGCAACCTGGCCAGGCTGCCCCTGCTGTTCCTTTTCCACAGCTGCTCTGGGTCCAGCATATAGTACCATGGAAAAGTTGTAAAAGGGAATCTACCTGCTATACTGTGCAAAAGGGGACTCTACCTGCTGTTCTGTGTAAAGGGGACTCTACCTGCTGTACTGTGTAAAAGGGGAATTTACCTGCCGTACTATGTAAAAGGGGACTCCACCTGCCGCAATTTGTAAAAGGGGACTCTACCTGCCATAATGTGTAAAAGGGGACTCTACCTGCTGTACTGTGTAAAGGGGACTCTAGCTGCTGTACTGTGTAAAAGGTGACTTTACCTGCCGCAATTTGTAAAAGGTGACTTTACCTGCCGTAATGTGTAAAAGGGGACTCCACCTGCTGTAACGTGTAAAAGGAAATCCACCTGCCGTAATGTGTTAAAGGGGAATCCACCTGCCGTATTGTGTAAAAGGGGGACTCGTCCTGCCGTAATGTGTAAAAGGGGGCTCTGTCTGGACTAATGTGTAAACGGGGGCTCTACTTGTCATAATGTGTAAATGAGAGCTCCGCCTCATATAATGTGTAAAAGGTGGCTCTACCTTACATAATGTGTAAAAAGGGAATCTACCTGGCATAATGTGTAAAATGGGGCTCTACCTGGCATCATGTCTGATAGGGGCTCTACCTGGAGTAATGTGTGGCAGGAGGCTCTACCTGGCATAATGTATGACAGGGGCTCTACCTGGCGTAATGTGTATAAGTGATGCTACTGTACAGTGTAATTTGAAAAATGGAGACTCCTGTTCAGCGTAATATGATTTTGTATTATTTTGTGGCCACTCCCTTTCCCCATGAAGCCACGCTCCTATATTTTTGTCGTGTGCACTGGTCCTATTTTAAATATGGGGGGGGGGGGGGGCGCTGATGCTGTTTCTTGCATAAATCACTAAAATGTCTATTTGCGGTACTTCGAAGCACCATGAACAGTGCCAGCAGTGCTCAATAATGTCACATGCATGGCCGGCGCCACCATTGGGTAGCTTTAGGTAGCATGCCTGTGAGCGCTGGCACTTGAAGAGTTGCCCCACTGAGTGAATAAAAAAATGAAGGCTATGACAGCCAGAATGTGTGCTGTGCATGCTGAAGAAATGTGAGACTCCCACAACTACTCCAGATGCACAAGTAGATCTGCTGGGCCAAGGCTGGAGTCCCTGCCTCCCCCCTCCTTCCTTCCTTCCCCAGGCCTGATGACCAGCGCCAGCCCTAGGCATAGGAAAATTAGGCAAATGCCTAGGGCATTTGGTATGCCTAGGGGCATAAGCAGCTACTGCTGATTAAAATATGTGGCATGCCTATATTCTGCATTTGACTGCGGTTGTATCTGCATATGGAATGCTAGGTTACAGTGTATTCCTGGAAATCACTGCAACGTAGCATTTTGTATGCAGATACAGTCACAGTCACACACAGAATATAGGCATGCTGCATATTATTTTAATCAGCAGAAACTGCTTGTGCACATAGCAATGCAAATAAGATGCACTTTCATCGAAAAAAGGCACCCGACGTTTGGCAGAGCTGGCCTAGAGCTGCCAGCTGACTCACGCCAGGCATCGCCTACAGCATGGCATATTGACGCGAGATGTATGAGGATACATCTGTATTCAAGCAGAGGCAGAGGTCACAGTGTTAGCAGCTGTGTGAGTGCTGTGTGTCAGTGGGTTGGTTGTGCAGTAGTGTTTGAAATATATGTAAGGGGCATTATGTGTGTCGTAAATAAATGCATTAATAATGTGCGGCAAATGTGTGAGGGGCAGTATGTGTGCCATTATGTGTATAAGGGCATTAATAATGTGTGGCATTATGTGTAAGGGGCATTATGTGTCATTATGTGTATAAGGGAACTAATAATGTGCAGCATATGTGTAAGGGACATTATGTGTGTTATTATGTGTATAAGGGCATTAATAATGTGCGGCATATGTTTAAGGTGCATAATGTTTATAAGGACAATAATAATGTGTGTCATATGTGTAAGGGGCATTACTGTGTGGCATTATGTGTATAAAATATAAATGCATTACTAATGTGTTGCATTATGTGTATAAGGTGCTGTACTGTGTGGCGTAACGTATAGAAAGTGCACTACTGTGTGGTCTAATATGAATAAAGAGCAATTCAGTGTGATTTAATGTGAATAAGAAGCACCACTGTGAGGAGTAACGTACATAAGGTAAAGTGGCGTTACTGTGTGATGTAATGTGAATAAGGGGCACTATTGTGAAGAGTAACATATATATGAGAAAGTGGTACTACTGTGAATAAGGATCACTATCGCATGATCAAAGTGAATAAAGTTGCACTACCATGTGGCATAATTTGAACTAGGAATACTATTGTGTGCCCATGCCCCTTGCCAGCAAAAACACGCCCCTTTTTGGGCTGTGCACCGAATGTGTGCACTGTTCCTATTTAAAATATAGGGGGTAGGAGCACCAAAATGAGGACTGCTATGGGTGAGGGGTGATGGTGCTGCGAAAGGGATGCAGGGTCAGAGGTGGAACTAGCGGCAGTGCTAGCATAGGCGTGCGCATGGGGGGTGCCTGGTGCGCACAGGCACCCCTAATGTCTGGCACCCCCCACACTCCAGTCTAGCTGCAGCACAGTGGTCGCTGAGCGTGCGATCAGACCTCTGCCTGCAGCTCAATCCTGCGCCAGCCGCCCGCCCTGCCGATAATAAATGCTGAGTGGCCGGCAACCACACAGGGAGACATGTAACCTCGGGAAGTGGCAGCGCGTGCTGAGCCCGTGCTCTCCTCCATCCTGCACACCCGCCTGCCCATGCCCTCTTCCAGCCTGCACGCATGCCCGCTCACCCACCTGCACCCGCTCTATTCCAGCCTGCATGCATCCACGCCCGCCCGCACATCCAGCCCACCTACGCTCTCAATCTTCGTGTGCGTCCACGTCACAGGCAGCGGCCCACCTGTGCTCTCCTCCAGCCCTTTCTTCCGCCCGCACTCTACTCCAGCTCGCCCACCGCCCGCGATCACCTCCAGAGCGCTCTTCCCCCAGACCCCCCGCCTGCACTTTCCGCCTTCTTACGCTCTCCACCCACCCCTGCTCTCCTCCCTCCATCCCCTCCTACCGTCCGTGTGCTCTCCTCCAGCCCTTCCTCCCGTGCTCTCCAACAGCCCTTCTTCCCTACCCAATCCTCTCGTGCTCTCCTCCAGCCATTCATCCCGTGCTCTCCAACAGCCCTTCCTCCCTACCCAATCCTCCCGTGCTCTCCTCCAGCCCTCCCTCCCGTCCGCCCACGTTCTCCTCCATCCCTCCCTCTCGTCCTCCTCCATCCCTCCCTCTCGTCCTCCCGTCCTATCCTCCATCCCTCCCTCTCATCCGCCCACGCTCTCCTCCATCCCTCCCTCTCGTCCTCCCATCCATCACTCCATCCCTCCACCCTGTCCGCCCGTCCTCTCCTCTAGCCCTCCCTCCCGCATGTCCATCCTCTCCTCCAGCCCTCCCTCCTTACCGCCCGCGTTCTCCTCCAGCCGTCCATCCCTCCCACGCTCTCCTTCAGCCCTCCCGCCCGCCCATGCTCTTGTCCAGCAGTCCCTCCCATCCACCCACCTGTGTTTTACTCCAGCCCTTCCTCACCCCCGTCCGCCCTCTCTCTCCTCCATCCATCCCTCCCATCCGCCTGTCCTCTCCTCCCCTCCAGCCCTCCCTCCTGTCAACTCATCCTTTCCTCCAGCCCTCCCTCCCGTCCACACATCCTATCGTCTCCTCCTCCAGCCTTCCCTCCCATCCGCCCGTCCTTTCCTCCAGCCCTCCCGTCCGCCCATCCTATCCTCCTCTCCTCAAGCCTTCCCTCCCATCTGCCCGTCCTTTCCTCCAGCCCTCCCCCCCGTCCGCCCATCCTCTACTCTCCTCCAGCCTTCCCTCCCATTCGCCCGTCCTTTGCTCCAGCCCTCCTTCCCATCCGCCCATCCTATCCTCCTCTCCTCCAGCCTTCCCTCCCATCCGCCCGTCCTTTACTCCAGCCCTCCATCCCGTCCTCCCATCCTCTCCTCCTCTCCTCCAGCCTTCCCTGCCATCCGCCTATCCTTTCCTCCAGCCCTCCCGTCCGCCCATCCTATCCTCCTCTCCTCCAGCCCTCCCTCCCGTCCGCCCATCCTCTCCTCCTCTCCTCCAGCCCTCCCTCCCGTCCGCCCATCCTCTCCTCCTCTCCTCCAGCCTTCCCTCCCATCTGCCCGTCCTTTTCTCCAGCCCTCCTTCCCGTCCGCCCATTCTATCCTCCTCTCCTCCAGCCTTCCCTCCCATCCGCCCGTCCTTTTCTCCAGCCCTCCTTCCCGTCCGCCCATTCTATCCTCCTCTCCTCTAGCCTTCCCTCCCATCCGCCCGTCCTTTCCTCCAGCCCTCCCTCCCGTTGGCCCATCCTCTCCTCTCCTCCAGCTTTCCCTCCCATCCGCCCGTCCTTTCCTCCAGCCCTCCTGTCCGCCCATCCTCTCCTCCTCTCCTCCAGCCTTCCCTCCCATCCACCCGTCCTTTCCTCCAGCCCTCCATCTTGTCCGTCCGTGCTCACCTCCAAATCCCACCCTCCCGCCCGTGCTCTCCTCCAGCCTGCATGCATGCCCGCCCGTGCTCTCCTCCAGCCCGACCGTGCACTCCTACAAGATCCACCCGCCTGTCCACCCGCCTGTGCTCTCTTCCAGTCCACCTGCGCTCTCAATCCTCGTGTGCATCCATGCCACAGGCAGCATTCCTCTCAGGGGTACTCGGAGCTGCCAGATGACACATTCTGCTGAGATGGTTCAACAGAGTCTCTATCACTGAGACAGACAGTAAGTTACTATTCCTGATACCTTGCGTCCAATTCTGCATTGACCCCATTGTCTTCAGAACATAAGAAAGCCCCACTGGGAGACACTGGAGCTTAATTGAAATAATTATTGAATCATTTTTACCCTGCTGGTCAGAACTGTATAACTGGCCCCTGGAGGCTGGGTTCCTTGGTTAATCATGGGTGCACATAAACCTCCTCCCAGCTCTTCCTCTAACTGTGCCATGTGACGTGATTATGTCATGCTC